>NW_005054418.1:2093324-2111060 GCF_000277835.1 Geospiza fortis | reverse complement strand
TGTAAGTAATCTCTCTCCATCTTTTTCGTAGGTTCCCTTCAAGTACTGCAAGGCCACAGTTAGATCACCCTGAAACCTTCTCTTTTCCAGGTTGAACAATCCCATTTGTCTCAGCTTTTCCTCACAGGAGAGCTCTTCCATCCCTCTGATCATCTTGGTGTCCATCATCTGGACTCACTCCAGCCGTTCCATGTCCTTCCTTTTCTGCAGACCCCAGAGCTGGATGGCTGCAAGGGGAGTGTCACCAGAAGGGAGCAGAGGGGCACAATCCCTCCCTGGCCCTGCTGCCCACGCTTCTTTTCCTCCAGGACACGTCTGGCTTTCTGGGCTGTGAGTGCACATAGCTGGGTCATGTCCAGCCTCTCATCCAGCAGCATTACCAAGTCCTTCTCAGCAGGGCTGCTCTTGTTCTATTCATTCCACAACCCTTATATCGACACTCAACGCAGGTGCAGCACCTTGCACTTGGTCTTTTCGCACTTAATGAAATTCTCATGCACCCACTTGAACTTGTCCAGGTCTCTCTGAATGATATCCTGTCCTTCAGGTGTGTCAACAGCACTACTCCTCTTGGTGTCATCTACAAATTTGTTAAGCGTATACTCCATCTCTTTGTCTATGACATTAATGAAGATGGTAAATAACACTGGTCCCCTGAGGTACAGCAGTCACTGATATCTACTGGGACTCTAAGCCATTGACCCTCTGGATGGGACTAGATGAGATACATCCAGAAGTCCTGAGGAAGTTGGTTGATATAGTTACCAAGTCACTCCCCATGATAGTTGAGAAGTCATGGCAGACAGAAGACATTCCTGTTATAAAAGGAAAACTTTGTACCATCTTTAAAAGAGTTAGAAATGAGGACCTGAGGAGCTATCAACCTGTCAGCTTCACCTCTGTGCCTGGGAAGGTCATGGAACAGATCCTCCTGGAAGCTTTGCTAAGGCGCATGGAAGAGAAGGAGGTGATTCAAGATAACCAGCTTCACCAAGGGCAAGCCATTCCTGACCAACCCAGTGACCTTCTACAATGTGTGACTGCCTCAGTCAGGGAAGGGCTACAATTGTCATTTATCTGGTCTTCTGTAAAGGCTTTGACAGGATCCCTCATAACATGGATCCCCCATAACATCCTTCTCTTTAAATTGGGTGGGTGGACTGCTAGACAGGTGCACTTAGATAACATTCATATCAAACAGGAAAGGAACATAGAAGCAATTTATCAGATTACAATTTTAAATTTCTAATTTCTTGCTTTAGACCTGATCAGAAAAAAAAAACAAAAACAACCCAGCTTTAATTTAATCCTGATTTTTTTAACAGCTGGGACAGTAAAAACATGCTTAAAATTGTACAATCAAGACTTCTAATAGAAGTTCAATATCACCAAGGTCATAGTCATTATCTGAGGTAGTTAAAAGAGCTGCTACTCGCTGATATGAGCATGGATTATACCTGAGATATCTGTGTTGAAGAACCAATCAATAGCAGTTTTATCTTTACTAGGTTCAAGAAATTTTGTTGACATGCATGCTTGAGTAGCACTAAAAATTAAACAAGTCATCAAGCAGCCTCCCAGGACTGCAAAGACTGGAACAAATGTTCCAGTGAGCTGTCAGCACCCATATGACACACGAGGCCATGACAGTGAATGGAAGCAGAACAAGCAAATATAAAGCAAAAGAGAATCCTGAGAAGATGGTAAGTCAGGTGGAAGAACAGGAACTCCACAGTTGAAAAATTAGTAGAGATTAGTTGAAACAGTAATTCTTTAAAGCAACAAACTGACTTCAGAAGGAAAATCTAAACCAGGCCAAGAGAAGAAAATCAAATTAAAATATTACAGTCTGTAGTGTGATAAACAAAAAGAAAGGCGTTATTTTGTCAAAAAAAATCTTACCTCAGAAGGAAATATGCATTTCATTGTCAATTCAGAAAAATATCAGGTTGATGAACATCATGAACATTATAACTACAAAAGGTTTAATAATTAAAATGCAAAAGGTTTAACTGCGTGAATCTTCTTTTACATTGTAACAATCTTTGTTCAGTTAAAGGCTTAAAGAATGAGGAAACCAGCTCCTCTGGATTTGTGTTAAAAACTTTAATGTTGAAATTCTTTGGCCTTCACTATGGAGGTGACACTTGTCAATAATGTTTTTCCCACCATTGGCTTGACCTTGATGAATTAAAACTAAGGTGCACTAGGTAAAAAAAAAATACAAGCAATTAATCAACAATAAAGTTATTTCCTTTACTAGAATTTTCTAACTATTGTAGCATATAGTTTTGTAAGCATCCGGCTTCCAACATATCAAATTTTACAGTCCAGTCTTAGAACTAATAATGAGGGTTATTATGAAATGTTCACAGGATTTAGAACTTGTTCAGACCTTTCAAGCAGTGAGGATCAAGTCAGGACTTCCTAAAAATCATTTCCCTTCAGAAATGATAGAAGAGTGGCAACAGTTAGTAGATCTTCTCAGGACTGGTGTTTATAGAACTTTCATCTAAGGTTGCTGTGAATATAACTCAGCTGTGTGATACCTTGCTTTATCCTGAGAACCAGATCTGATGCTGACTGTGTCACCTTGTTTGGGACTGCTTATGGACATTGCCTCACCTTAAATGCTTTACATAATGAACTTCTTAGATCCGTATAAACTTTTCCTGGCATTTTCTAGTGATGTTCTTAAGCCTTTTTCTTGCAGTGGTACCCTACATGAAAACCATGAAATCCCTGAAGAGAAATGGTCAAAGTTTTGCTGCATCCAAAGAAAAGCTATGAAACTAGTGAAGGATTTAGAGCACATTTTTTATGAGGAATAGCTGAGGGACCTGAGGTCATTTAGCTTGCAGAAAAAAAGGCTGAGGGGAGACCTCGCTGCTCTCCACAACCTAAAAGGAGGACATATGTGGTCCCCTCTCTGAAGCAAAAAGTGATAGGACAAAAAGAAATGGCCTCAAGTTGTGCCAAGGGAGTATTAGATAGGATATGAGAAAAAAAATTCTTCCCTGAAGGGGTTATCCCCAAAAGGGTTATTATTGGAACAGGCTTCTCAGGGAAGAGATTCAATTACTGTCTGTAAGGAGTTAAAATGCAGGTTATGCAGCACTGTCCTAAAGAACATGCATACACAAAAGTAGTTGATGCTTTGAGACTTATAATTAAAATATCAACATATTGAGGCAGAGTGAATATTAGTTTCCTGGGTACTGGCTCTAAAATAGGACAGAATTTTACATGACTGATGCAGCAATATCAAAGCTGAATAATTCTTAGATAGCGCTGAGAGTCAAATATTAAAAAATAAAATTTTGTAAGAGGAGTGTTATCTTTTCCTATTTGCATTCTGATTAGAAATCTAATGTCTTCATTAGTCACAGATATCTCTAATATTAGGAAATTCCAACATTAAAAATACATATTTTGGAGTCAATCCATCAGTTTAATGAAACAATAGCAGTGGCAAAATGTATCTTGTATACACAATTGCTGCTGGAACATGGTTGGTTTTTGTTTGGGTTGTTTTTTTTTTTTAAGGCAAAATGAGACCCAAACCCCTGAATTTATTTTGACTTTTCTCACTGATTTATTTTTGGTCAAATGTTAATGTGCATGCGCTCTAAAGAGTTTAACACAATTCACCTCAATTAGAATGTTTTTATCCTGCTATTTGATGATTCCCAAATTAAAAATTTAAACAAGCTAACATAGAAAATCCTTTCATGGTAAACAAGCACCATTGCTGCTGGCAAGCTGAGGCGCTTGAAGCATCCCCCTTGAAGCTGTGTATGCCTTGAAGGTGTCCATCTGGTTGCTCAATCTCTTCTTAAGGAAAGAATTCCTGTCTTCTCCCTAGGGGAGCCCTGTTTGGTTGTTAACAGCTTTAGAATAATTTCCTCATTAAGTCAGAGGGTAACCTGGTCAGGATCCCTTGCAGGCAATAACTGTTCAGTTAAAATTAAGGGAGATGTTTAGTTAATATCTTGGTAAATTGGGGTTGGATATCTGAGGTGTTTGGGAACAGGAAACTGAATATTTCATTGCAAGGCCAGAAAATTCAAGATAATTTTGATAAAAGACTCATTAGCCTCTACTAAGCTGTCAGTGACATTGCTACATAATATTTTCAGTGTTTAAATTTGAACATGATGCAGAACAGAGCAGTTACCAGTTTAGAAATTTATCATATGATGATAGATTTAAGTAATCATCACACCATATTACTAAGAATAAGATCCCAAGTAGATGTCAAATGCAAATAGGATATCAGATTATGGTAAAAAAATATTTTAAAAAATTAATTCCAGGAAGAATAGATGGGGAACTATTAGAGTTACTTCAAGTTCTTTCCTCTAGCTGCAGTTTTCAAACCAGTCCCCGCAGGACTGACATTCCCCGAATAAGTTAATTTCTTGTCATTTTGGCACATTTACCAATGCATAAGTATGAGTATGAATACAGAGTATTCATACATGTGTATGAATACAGAACAATTACCTTGCTAAAATGTCCCTTTGTACTGGCATGTAGTAAAGGCTACATGAGGGAAGGTTGTTGGCTATTGCTCATTCTCTACCTGTGCTACTTCTATAATTTAAAAAGTGAGCTCCCATCTGCAAAGCTGTCCATCTGTTGCAGCATAGAACCATTAAATTCAAAATGAAACATTAAAACACAAGAGGAAGGCAAGCACAGAGCCCCAAGGCAAAACAGTAGCAGTGCAGTTATTACGGACGTGTCAGGTACAACACTTATTTGCCCTCAAAATGAGCCAGAACAAACCTTTATTCCAAAGGCTAATGCATGACTTGTGGGAAAAGAGAGATAAGACATGGAGAAACCTCTAGCTGCCGTCAAACAGAGGCACTGAACCCTCTGCATTTCTGTTTCACAGGGATTTAATACAGAAGAAAAAAACAGATGTCCCCAAGATCTCTCTCTAACTTTTCTTCTCTGCCTTAGACCTGAAAGAGTACTTATTTGTCCTTTTTACAGGTGTGGGAAAAATAGAATGAATTAGTTAATTTCTGCAGCCTTCTAGCTAAATGAATACACACACAATGTTATACTAATTTATAATTAAATAATAAAACAATATTTGAGAAAGCATAATAACTGTTCATAGGCATGGTTAGATTTTTTACTGTACCTGCAGTTAGCAATATAAAATAGAAGTCGTCTGTCCAGATCTCTGATCTGACATTGTGGAGCTCACCACACTCCGATGTTTCTCTTCATAATATATTTACTGCATATTTGTATTACATTTAAAAATCCTTAACAAGAGATTATACTAAAAATTACAAAAACAAGACAAGCAAAAAAACAAGCAAAAAACCTTCCTAAAATCTGAAATTAAAAGAACCAAAGAATCTACTCAAAATGTCTTTTTTCTCGATTACTGTTGCCTGTGGATTATATAGTTGAACACAGACAACAGTTATTTTGAACAGCAGAAAAGATATGGTATGACAGTAATTTGAAATAAACAAATAGCAACTAAATTTGATACAATGAGAGGAAATGCTTTTGGGAAAAAATCATACAGATATTTTATAAAGAAAGGAAGTTTAATACAGATGGGAGTTTGAAAGCACTGAAATTCATAGGGAGGTTATTTATTCCCCAAATCTTGATAATCAAATCAAGGTTATATTTAAATTTTATTTATTTCTGCAAAGAGAAAGCCATGTAAGAAAAGCATTGTTGGTTTTAAGCACAGCACATAAAGAAGTGCTGTAAAGGCATCATCCCACTCAACTCCTTATAGATGACCCCCTGAAGCAAATAGAACTTGTATGCAGTGAAGACTTTCAGATCCCAAAGGTAGTAATGATCTCACTTCCCTGAAGGGAACTGTTTGGCATCAGTGTCTGAACTACTAGCCAAAATCTTTAACTCAACCAAAAATAAAAAGCAACCAAAAATAAATAAAAGATAAAAAAGAATAAGAAGAAAGGATTCTGCAAGTACATTGGTCAGAAAAGGAAGGGCAAGTTTAAAGTTCTGCACCTAGGTCAGGGCATGAGCACGGAAGAAGAAAGAATTCACTGAAACCAGTCCTGCAGAGAAGGACTTGGAGGTTCTAGAGGATGAAAAGCTGGACATGAGCTGACAATATGAACTCAGAACCCAGAAGGTTGGCCTTTTCAGCCACCATCTGGGCTACATTAAAAGAGCATGGCCAGCAGGTCAAGAGAAGTGGTTCTGCCCCCGTTAGACCCCACCTGGAGTGCTGCATCCAGCTCCGGGGTCCTCAGCACAAGAAAGACAAGGACTTGTTGGCTTGAGTCCAGAGGAGAGCCACAAAGATGATCAGATAGCTGGAGCATATCTCCTATAAAGTCAGGCTGAGTCAGTTGGGGTTGTTCTAGTCTAGAAAGAGAAGGCTTTGGGGACACCTCATTGCAGCCTTTCAGCGCTTAAAGGGAGTTTACAAAAATGATGAAGAGTAGGCAGATAGTACAAGGGTAATGGTTTTAAACTAAAAGAGGAGAAATTTAGATTAGATGGTAGAGAGAAATTAATTACTGTGAGGGTAGTGAGGCGCTAGAACAGGCTGCCCAGAGGAGCTGCGAATGCCCCCTGTGTGGGAGTGTTAAAGGCCAGGTTGGATCAGGCCCTGAGTAACCTCATCCAGTGAGTTGCTTCCCTTCCCATGCCAGAGGGGTTGATATTATGAGATCTTTAAGGTACCTTCCAACCCAAACCGTTCCATGATTCTATGAAAAACATTAAAAGCAATCTTCAAAGTATATGTGATCTATTTTCAAAATCAAATCAAAAGAAGAAACCATTTTGCTTTCTATTTACCTTGAGGAGAGTGTAGGATTAATAAAAGTTCTAACTCATAAGTTTCTTCCTAGAAGTCTAACCCTCATGCTCATATGTCAGCTTAATCCTTTCAGCAGCTCTTGTTCCTTCCCAGTCCTGTTCACTCACATTAATAAGGAGGAGTAAAGATGTCCAATATATTGAGCAGTGATGAAGTGACAAACTGAGAACAGAATAAGTGAGATTATTTTTCACCACGTCATAAATAATTACTGTAGTGGAATAGAAACTGTAATGTCTGTTTCTCTGCATTTTGGATTATAAAGTGTGTCGGATGTATCTAGCAGGATCTACAGCACCTTAGGACACATACATCTCACCAGCACTACACAGAAAATACATTTGGACTATCCGCTCATTTATATCAACTATTGTTATGTCTATATGTCCTAATGGATCTAAGCCATGTGAGGACTTCTACAGCACACTAGGAACCGAATTACAATGGGTTTTTGAATCTGGCCTAAGTGACCTTTCAACATCTAAATGGAATCTGATGCTAAATAGGGAAAAAATTTCTTCTGCTCAAAGTTCTGGGTAAGCGATCGAGCCATCAAACCCTCCTCCAAGTTCCAAATACTTGTGCAACTATTTCTTTAATGAACTTCTGTTCTGCAACACGATTTTTTGTAAAAGGAACAAAGAGCATTGTTCTTTGATCAACAGATACTTTGCAAAACCCAGTCTATTCACTCTAGGCTTCATGAAATCAACTTTCTCACCTCTGAGAAGCAGTTCTCTTTCATATCTTCCCTTAGGTGGTTTTACTTTGTCCTAATTTTGTACTGTAGCAAAAGTACAGAAAGGAAAAACAATTTATGAGCAGCAATTACTTAGACAGCAACAGCTATATTTTCTATTACTCTCTGGATTTTCTTATTCTTATAAGTTATATAGCAGACAGACAAGCAATAGAATTAAAATGAATAAATCTTTTGTTGATCTTCAGAAAAAAATATAATGATTGTATCATTATGAAAATTGTGCTTCCTTTCAAAATGTCACACATAATTGTGCATAGCCAGACTCAAATGAAGCAGTAAATGGATTGGCGTTAATAATGATATTGGATATGCATGCAGTTTCAAGTATTAACTAATAAAAATGATTGATAGTTTTTAGATAATTGCATTTAAGAATATGAAAGAACTTTTAACAAAATGTGACTTGTAGCTTTTTAGAGAAGTTAATTAAATACTTGTTAAACATAATAATTTATTATATCGCTGTTATTTTATGAATAAAATAAAAAGGATAATCTGCATTTTTTATAGTGATGGAGTGTCAGAGGCCTGTAAACATAAGTCTCGAGTCCTTATGATTGTTCCTGTCTTCTGTCCACACTATCAATCTGATTTCTAAAATTCTTTCTGGATTCATACTCATTAAGCTGCAGTGGCAGTTTTGCCTTTACCTCTTATGGAAGGTTTGTTAGTTAAAATCTAAAATAAATTGAAATAAAGTAAGGAAAAAAAAGTAATAATAAAATAAAAAACCACTTCAATTGGAAAGTGCTTTCAAGACTCCTGATCCTGAAGATTTATCTGAGATTTTCAAAAGCTGGTGATGCTTTGCATCTTGCAACAAACAAAATCGTTGGTTTTAACTTGATTTGTTATGAGCTATTAAGTGTTCATCTTAGCAATGTCAGTTACTGAGGCAATTACTACATTAAGAAATGTTTAATTTTTCAGGGACTATGGCATATTCCTAATAACACTGCCTTAGTAAGTGCGGGGAGGAAATGGTCTTTATGGTTAATAGTTCACAATTCAGCTGAATATACAGAGATACACCCTCAGAATCTCTTTGGAAACCATGCTGGCCTACTGATATATATCTATAAAAAGATGCAACAAGAGAGCCTTTTTCACAAGAAACCAGAAAAATAAGTGTTCCTTATTAGCTTTGCTTTGTTAGGGATTTAAAATACCACAACAGTGATCAATAGGAGGTAATGCTTGGGAATTTTTCCCATCAGAGTCTGATATTTGTTATCACAAATGAAAACTCTCTGGATTTCAGTTGAGAGATATGATTTACCTAAAACCTGGGGAATTTTTGACATGCTGTAACTCCGTAAGATGCAGTGTATCTAATACTGTACCTGGAGAAGCAGCATGTGGCCCAGCAATCAATTATCCCCATCTATCCTTGTATTTGCAATGTATTTGCAATGTAATAGCAAAAAACTAGCAAAGAAACACACTGGTCAAGCAGCAGAATCAGGCACTCAGAAGTTAAGAAGTGCTGGAATCTTCATTCATCTATCTTCACACTGTACTTTTTGGTGCAGTTCATAATTATGTGATGAGATAATATTTTTACACAAGTTCATTCATCATTTCAAATAGGGAATGGAGTATGTTCTATAAATGAGAAATTGAGCAAAAAACTTTCGCTAAGCTGTCTTTGGTTCCTTACACAGTATCTTTGTTACTACAGACTTACAGAAGTGATAGGAGACAAAGACTCAGTTTCCACTCTTCTTAAGGAAGCCTTTGAAGACCTGACAGCCACCGCTAAGATCAGAGTCAGAACCAGCAAGCTATGGAATATTTGTAAAGGTTGAAACAAGTTTTCAGTATGTCTTCTTGACACAGTTCAATTCTGATAAGCAAAGTCAAGAGAGAAGGGGCAAGAATTTCTGTGAACATCTTAGCTACTTGCATAAAGACTGATTCTCTCACTTTGTATTTCAAAGAGCACTGAGTGATTTTAAGTGAGGAACAAGAACTCCAAGCACTGAGCTGAAAATCACTTTGCTTTAAATATCTTACAGGCCAAAACATAAGGCATTCAACAAGGAATATTTAAATACTTTAGGGTGTTTATATTTGATGAATGTAGGGATGTTTGTTAATATTGCTCACATTCTTTAAATATTTTCTAATTAAAGAATAAGAGGAAAATATAAATATTTTCAGTTCTCAAGGATGATAGATGTGGTCCTTGCAACCTAGTTAGTAAGACAGTTGGTAAGATATTAGGTAATGAGGCCCTTAGGTTTCAGTCTCTGCCCCAGTGTAAGTTTAGATTTTGCAGAGGAAAAATAAAAAATTGAGCAATCAAAATTCTCCAGAAAAATATCAATGACAGAATTTAGGCAACAAAGCAGTCTCTGCTGAAGATATTTGACAGTGGAACAAACTTCCAGAGGCAGCAAAGTAGTCTTTATATTTGATTATCTTCAGGAAATTATTTTCTTTTTGCCTTTTGCATAGTAGCACATGGGGGATAAGGCAACAGAACAGGGGAGATGCTGTCTACAGATTTTTTCCTACATGCTCTTCTAAGGGAAAAAAATCTTTCTCTTCTCCTGAGCAAAATTCTCATCCTTTAAATTAATAAACCAAATATCTCCAATAAATCTCTGATTTATAGATCACGTACACAGGACCATAGTTATTCTGTTTTGGAAATAGTTATAATGTAATCACATTATATACAACCTAAACAAAAACAAACAAGTAAAAGAGCAAGAGCCATATGTATATATATATTTATAAAGTTGAAATATTTTAATTTTATTTTTCTTCAGAGTTAGCACTAAAGAGCATCCATACACATTTTTGGGTGTTTGACAATAACTATGCTCTTTTTAGTAACAGGACACACCATTACTGTTAGAATATAGTAACTCTGCTTACCAATAGCAATACTCAAATGTACACAACAGTTTTCCTCATCTTACCAAATGGAAAAAAAAAGGAATTGTTCAAAGAAGGTTTCCACTTTTTATCCATCTTAGCAATGGACAAAGTTTCATCCTTTTCCCAGGAAAAAAAATAAAACAAATAGATCTTGCAATATTTTTGGATGACCATCAAATTTAGATTATTCTGGAAAGGAAATTGAAAGAAGAAATTCCAGATTCTTGGGAGATATTTCTTCCTCCATATTCTGTCTGTTCTACACTTTATGTCACCTAAGTTAGATACCTAAAAGTGGCTTAGAAACTTTTCAAAAGCTTCATTATCAGCCATTGGCTTTTTCTTTTCTTAGGGGAGGACTTAGCTCTTTAGTTAATGCTGTAATTTACATTTTTTCAAGCACATGACTAATATTGCTGCTTTTATTACCAGATACAAGCTTAATTTATAATAAGTGATTACAGATAAATGTTGCATAAGTTATGGATATTTTAATAGAGTATTTATTCAGCCAACAACAAACACTTGCCATTAAAGTTAGGGTGAGTATTTCAAATGTGCAAACTCAGAAGACCTAAAGCACTTCAAGAAGTTTAAACATTAGATCTGTTTTCTCTTTTTTAATTGTATGAGATGTGAACTCATGAGAGAGGGAAACATTTATACAGCACTTAAAATAGTCAGATTTTTAATTATACATATGCATAATCTAAGTTGATCTGATCAGCTACTTTTGTATAAAGTTTCAAAGGTCAGTGAGAAATGCACCTGTTTGATAATATTACTTCTTTACTGACAATTTATCTACACAATTTACATTGTTGATTTTTGCTATTTACAGCATAAGACCACTGATCTTTTTTATCATGTGCTGGACAGAACATAAACAGAAAGAATGAAATCTTTATTTTATGATAGCTTATATCCTAAGCAAGTACAATATTCTTTAGCAGAAATAGCTGTAAAGATTCTGTGAAGAGGTTATACCATACAGACTGAAGGAAAATGTGTTACTCTTGAAACAAAGAACAATGACAAGAAAACAGATTTATCATTTTGATGTGAGATCAAGGACGGCTCTGTGGAGAATTCTTCAGTTAGCAATGTATAATGAAAAGGATTTGCATTGTGCAAAACATAAAATATCTCTACAAATGTAAAGTGCAGATCTCTATAAAAGTTGCCCAAAAAATGGAGGTTAAAAATATACTTTAAAATTTCTGAGGCTTGAAACCACAAAAGATGTCTCACATTAGTATTTGACAGTCTTTAGAAATGAGTCGTTATGTAGTCCTGTAATCACTTTACCTGAAGATGTCATTCATCAGTGTTGACGCGACCATATTTAAAATAGACTTACCAATTTAAAATAGACATACCAATACTCAGTTTTGGTTTGGTTTTTTTTTTAATTTTCTCACTTACCTTGATAAAGCATAAGAATAAAATGCTAGCATGACTCTTGAAAGTTCAATTTCCACCTTGTATAATGTATTTGGCTCAGAAATGACATATACTTGGCACTATTCTGCTTCATCAGTGTTAATCATATTTTCTTTCAGCTTATCTTCAAAGATTTCATCTGTCTTATGCATTCAGTACTTCTGGCTTCAAAGTCATTTTATATTTCCTTATCTGTTTTTAAATTCTTCCTTGTTGGTTATTTAATTTTTTAACATTGTTAAACAGGATTTTAGAAGGTATCTCCCAAAAGATGTCTAATCTATAGAATATAGAGTTCACCTTCAAAGCATATTAGATCACCCTGTACTTTTAGTTATGGAATATAAAAATGTAAAAGTAAAATGTCTAAACTATATTTTAATCAGGATTGCTGCTCTAAAGTCAAGAAAGTCCATCATTATTACCAGAAGTACAGGTAGCAAAGCAGTGAGGGAATCAGAAGGATAATTTTTAGAGGATGCATATTTTGAAATACTGTACAACATCCAGTAGAGTGCACAACAATTTAGATCTCACCCAGGATTCTGTGGAACATAAATGCCTTTAATTTTATGGTGTGATGTATGATAGTCAGAAGTACACAGAAATTCTGAAATGTCAATGTATACAGCAATTTGTAAACAAGAAACACAGCCAGGAAGTCTGATTTCTTTCTCGAGAAAATACCCAGGGTTAAAAGACTGAAAAGGGAGAGCTGCCATCTTCTGTCTGAATTGGAATTGTGTGAAGAAGGAATATTTATTTGTAAGTACAACTCCATCAAATTTCAGATTTAAAGATGACTAGTCCTTATGAAATTTGAAAAAAATATGTATAGGGACAGAGGCATATTTTCTTTGCATTAGAAAAATAACAAGTGTAACCAGAAGATACACATATACACATAATCAAAGCTATATTTCAACAAGGTATTCCAAACAATGATTTGGCATGAGTGTATAAGAAATAAGTGTTCCTCCCTTTTTTCCTATTTCAAATATGCTTTTATGCCTGCCATAGATGCCCCAGAATATCCTAATTTTCAGGAAAATACAGCTGATTTAGGAGTAATGTACATCTTTTGTATTGATTATTGGGTTCAAATAGAATAGATTTAAATTAAGATTTCAAGAATTGAAGTTCGCCCAGACAAGGAGAAATCTATTCTTGTACAAGTGTTTTGAACAGATTCAAAGAAGGATCATTATTTCTGTCATAGAATCATAGAATTATTTCAGATAGAAGGAACCTTAAAGATTATCTAGTTCCAAGCTACCTGGCATGGCCAGGGGCACCTTCTACTAGACCAGGTTGTTCAGAGCTCCATCCAACCTGGTCTTGACCAATGTTGTGGAAGTTTTTTAATGCTTATTCGTTAACAAGTTATTACATTGGAATAATCATATTAACTAGAATGCAGTAGACATTTCCCTCTAGATTTGAGGTGCAAACATCTTCCTAATATCCACCTAGAAAACCAAAAATTTTTGTGTGCGGTAGATACAGAATGTACTTACTCTACCCTCCTCATCACTCAGTATAGAAACTGACACTTCCAGGAAAAAAATCAGACCATTTAAGATATGAATCCACCAAAATATTTCCACCAATACATCAACCAATCTCAAGTGATTACAGAGATTGCAAAAAACTGTGACATTTTCTAACTAGACCTAATACAGAAGGGACAATTTCAGCTGTAATGCTTTCATTTTCCAAAAACTACTTCAGATCGGCTATACTCCCTCCCTCCAAAACAATGTAAGAATGTGATGTGGGTGCTCCAGCAAGCATCACAAACTGTTAATGACATGAAGACATGCAATAGGTAGTTTATGAAGCATAGGTGAAGTTATTTCTTAATTATTCTGGAGAAAAGAAAAATAAATCAGAAAATTGTTCTTTCCTTAGGAAGGAGGGAGAGGCTGTGTTCATCCATTCATTTGTAGAACAAGACACGCTGGCCTTCCAAGACAATAGCAGACTTCAATACTGCTGACACACTGATAGATCCTGTCAGGACAAGGCACAAGGCACATGGCAAAATTCAGTGGTAAGATTCTTAAAAGTGTTGAAAAACTTCTTAAAATGACCAAGATTATATCATTTATAAGAAATTAAAGCCTTTGTTTCACAATCAAGCAAGCTGCTCTGTGGTTCTTCACCCATACACTATCCTTCCATACTGGAAAGGTAGCCACCATTTTCCTGCGCTGTATTACAATCTTCTACTTTGTCAACCCAGACATAAAAAAAAGGAAAATTGCTATGGTGGCCAAAAATCGTTATAGTGGCCATATTTAAAATTTATGACATCCCAAAATGTAAGGAAAATAGAAGGAGTCAGTTTAGGTCAGGCCAAAAATTCACCTCGCCCAGTATCTTTTCAATGAGATATGTCTGTTACTTGCTGAATGCCTGTTTAGTGCTTAGAGAAGAATGTAAGAAAGGGGATGATGTACAAGATCCCAGAACATACACTTATCATTTTCCCAGTGAACTCATTTTCCTCATGGAAAAGACCTGCCTTGTCTTATGTTTCCTCTTAAAGAGTTTATTGTAAAAAAATTCCTGAGGAAATTATAGACAGGACAAACCTGCTATATTTCAGTTCATTAACAAAGATATATGAATTGAAATCTGAATTCAGGACTACAATTTTCTTCTTCCCCCCCCCCCCCCCCAAAAAAAAAAGCAAAGGAAAAAAAAAGCCAAATAGCAAGGAAATACAACAGTCTGCTTCATGTTATTTATTATTTCTGAAAAACAAATACTACACAGTCCATTTACAGTCCATTTTGCATTGCCTACATCTACCACTGAAAGGAATGAAATAGAAAAGGTAAATCAAGGGCAATAATGACAGAATGTGATTTAGAGAAGTATTATACTTGGTTCACTGTGATTTGTAAGATCTTCGTAATTATTCAGACAAATTGTAGGTACCTACAAAAATGCCTGTAAATCCCCAAGGTTTCATCTATTTCACAAAGAAATGGTGTGTAGCCAACAGCTCCTAGTGTTCCTATTGTAAATCTTTGGTTAAAACCTGTTAGACAGGAATCTGGCAGGACATGTAATATTGTTTGACTTCAGTCAATGTTCTTACTTATTTCTATTTTTCATTCTTTTAACTAAAAAATTTATCAAGGGTTAAATCATATCTCACAGCCTTGGCATATAAAGGGTGATGAAATTATAGTCACAGATGCTAATTTTGTGTGAGTTTGGAAGCATAGGAGCAAAGTATGGATGATCAGGTAATCAGGATTTAAGACTAAATCTGAAGGAAGGAAATAGAGTCCAAAAAAACCTTCAAAACCTGACCATATAAAGGGCAACATTTTCCTACTAAAAGGCAGAGATGTTGAATCTTCTCACTATGGCATTCTACAATGCTGGTTGCCTTGGGGAAAGGTACATACCCCTAAATGGATAGGTTCACTTATTGATGCTGTATCAAATATGGTAACGATACCCATAACATTGCTTTCACTGTCCAAGAAAGAACCCAGTACAGGGGGTGATGTTTTAAATGGAAAAAAATATTCTTTCTGATGATCTTACTTGTGAGAAATGTTCAGTTTTACTCAATGCTGTTACTAAAATTCTTACAGGTGAAATTTCCAAAAATGTTCTAAAATAGTAATATTACTGGAAGACTGAAGAAAAGAAGATATCCATTACACTTTTGTCATAATCATACTGCTGATGTCTTCTCTCTGACAGGCAAAGGATAATGATTTTATTAACAATATTTTGCAAAAAAGGCTAGTTTTCAAAATATGTATTTTACTCCCACAACCTTTTCCAGTTATAGAATCTGAGGGATCAGAATTATAGTGCAATCTGACCAAATGTGCACCATTTATACAGCAATCATATATTTGTTTTCTATTGCATATGACTGCATTATGTTTTTTTACCCACAGGTCCGCAGGTATGTTCAGGATTTGGTAGTTGACACTGGTCTTAGATGGATAATCCAGAATTTAAAAGACAATTTAATTTATATTCTACTATGTTCTACTCAGACAAGTCATTATATCAGGTGAAGTCTACTGACTATCATGAAAAATCCAGCCTCGCACTGCCCAGACAGAGATGTGATGATGAAAATGGAGTAATTAATGAAGTACCATTTACATTAATAGCCCAATTTATATATCATACCAGGCTAAGTTTATCGTGTTACTTTCGTAATTCTCTCTTCTGATCTCATTTGGCAAAGGACATTTTTTTTAATTTTGACATTTTTTTCTGTCATGAGCTCTGTGCAGCAAAAAGAAAAATAAGTAATATCTGAATGTAGGTGATGGACCCAAAGAGACTTCCTTTATAAAATATCTCTTTACAATTACATGTATTGTTGATATTTTTCATCATCTTTTTGTCCTTTACAAGATATTTTAGATGAAAATAATTCCAGGAGTGATTATGCTGATTTCTGCAGAGTCACACCTGGGATGAATTTGGCCCTGTGTGTTTTCCTCAATAGTCAATTGTCACTTTAAGTCTGAGATACTTGTTGGATTAAAAGAACAAGAACTTGTTTTCTTGATCTCAAAGCTTATCTAATCCTGTATGTGACTCTTTATCTGAGTTATGTGAAATGTAATCACATTCTATTGACTAATCATATTCTCTGTGACGCATACTCGTTATGTAGTAAATCTATTAATCCCATGGTAATTTCGCATGTTATTGTAATTCCCTTAACCATATAAAGTGTCCTTACTTCTTTCTTTGTAACAAATAAAAAAAGTAAATGGTGTGTATGTGGATAATATTCAAATAGTTCAGCTTTGTTTATCTCTAATCCGTATTTGACCAAAAATATAATCTTGAACTTCTTTGAAAATAACCAAGGAATTATTTCCCCAAAAGCCTATTTAAAAGGACCACAATGACCAGGATTATAAAACAAGATATATTTCTGAACTAAAAATCAGAAACTTTTATTGCAGTATTTCCATTTCTGCTGAAAATGAGCAGGTTTCACTACAATTGTATCTTTTTGGTGAGTCCTTTCAAATCCAGCCATATAAGATGAAATTCTAAGTCTATGAAGCAATGCTTCCTCAACCCTTTTTTTATTGTTTTATGTTGGCTTTGAACCCTTGCCAGCCATGTCTGCTCTGTGAGCTCTTTTTGCCATCTGTGTCTCATAAGTTTCCAAAAGAAAAAGAGGAGAGCTCTGCATCAAGAGGAACCAAGAAAAACATAGCTAAGCAGGGGACACATATAAAAGATCCCAGAGGAGGAGAAAGTGATCAGACAAATGTTCAATAATAATCCTTCCTGTACCTGATCACATGTGTCATCAAGAGATACCTTGATAAATCCTCCACAGTAAGGTGTTCTCACTGGATATTCAGGTCTTCATTGTGTTCTTTCAAATACTGTTTTGCGACACATAAGATTTCTCACTTTTATATATTTTTTGTAAGAAATTGTGCCAGCCAAAAGTACCAAACTACATAAGTTGTGTATTAAGGTGAAATATAAGGGAAAAAAAGTGTAAGATCAAATTTACATTCTTTGAAGAATTAATGGCTATTTTGAAGGGCATGATCTGTGTCCCTCTACACAGTACTAAAGAAAAAGAGAAAGAAGGTCTAAAGTAATGTCTAATTGGTTATTTATAATGGACCCATGCTTTTATTATTTTGCAAAGAATTACAGATATTTATAACCTCTTTTGCTGGAAACCATGAATCTTCCCTATTTACTACTTTTGTTCAGGACAAAGTCTACCATGTGACTCTGTAGTATTTTAGACCTTTGCAGGGAAAGA
>NW_005054418.1:2040356-2093295 GCF_000277835.1 Geospiza fortis | reverse complement strand
AAAGAGAATTTTCTAGTTTGACCTTTCCATGAATCAGTGGGAATTCCTCAGGAAATTATAATTATCAAGGAAACATTACAGTAAGAAATCAGGAACCCCTTCTCTCCTGGAATGCAAGGAAGACTTATATCAAAATATTAGTTCTACACCAGCAAGAATGTCCTACTCTTCACCTCATTAAGAGTCATGCTCTAATCATTGGAGAATACTATGATTTCTGAAACACCGGTCAAAGGACTTTTGTTATACATATTCTTGTATTCCTCTTGTATTTTTCATTATCATGATTATTTATGCTTAGTAATAATTTAAATAAATGAAGAATATTATTTAGCATTAAACAGGTAATGAAAAACCACTTTATAGTGATTAAATGTCACCTAATAGTAGGTTGAGTTGTCAGAAGGTCAAGGGAAGTAATTATTGCTATCTATTTAGCACCTGTAGTCCACATCTGACTTTATCTTTTGTTGAGCCCTTTGATTTAAAAGAGGTATTGAGCAAATGAAGACAATACAACAAAGCAGCACTAGAATGCACGGGGAACTGGAGCACATAATATGTCAGCAAAAGTTGAGAAATCTGAATTTGTCTAGACTTAAATAGAAAAGACTTAGGGAAGATCTAATCGCTCTCTTTAACTACATAATGGCGAGTTCCAGAAGAGGTCGTGGCACACCCTTCACAGAGATGCATCATGAAAGTAAAGAGACTAGGATCCTACATAGAAGCAAAAGAGTTCTCACGAAATACAAGAAAAACAAATTTCATTTTAAGAATGCTTAAGCACAGGAATGAAACAAGTTGCTGAGGGATGTTTTTTAATGTCCATCTAGAGTTCCTGAGCAGGTCCTGAGCAACCTGATATAATTACAACACCAACACTACTGTGAAGAGGAAGTTGGACTAGAGGATATACAAAGGTCCCTTCCAGCCTAAAATATTCTATGCATCCATGAAGTATGAGGATCAACATTCTGAATACCCAAAATGGCCATTTTGCTAGAATTCTCATCAAAATGTATTCTTCCTTCAGCTGTATTTCCTAATAATTCAGTTGCACAGCTCTCTATTTTTTTCACAATGCACTTCAATACTACAAAACTTTTCCAGATCTAGACTGAAGCTTCTCTCCAGCCTCATCAGTTAGTTTTGAAAATATCATGATGATCTACAAAACACAGCATGAATTGTCCCTTATTATTTTTTATTAATTAAGTTCTTAGTTATGCAGTTTATTCCCAGTCCCACAGCTGAGCCTGTGCTTCCTGGATCTCCATGCTGACAAAAGGTATTTGTGTACCATTAGTTATTAATTTACATTTGCATTACACCTGCAGCTTGAGGCTCTGTGGTGCAAGACTCTGTCTGAACACACACCCTTGGGATTACCTGTCCCATCCTTAACAAGTTATAAGTCACTGGACACAAGACAGGAAAAACTTATGAAAAGAAAAGGAAAGTAAAACTCTACAAACAGGAAAATGTGTCTGAGAGTGCTGCTAAAAGCCACAAGACATTTATGCAGGTCACAATTTGGAGCCAAACAGATATTTATTGAGGATGCTTTCAGTGATTTAATCACAGGACCATGTCTTCCTTTCCTCTGCCCTTCAGGCTTATTCGATGAAGGAAGTCATAGCTCTGCCTATCCTGCACTGGCTTACAGTAACAGGCATGACTGCTCTCTTTGGTTATTTCTGAAATAAATTCCATCTACTGGAAAATGATGACAAATATCTTGTCTTTGTTTATTAATCACAAATGTGGCAGAATGATTTCTCCCTGCACAAGACACTTACCTATTTACACCTCTTCATTTGGATATTGTGAATATAATACTTTTAGGAGGCAGTTCATCACAGCTAGTTTAAACCTCTACATTAGAATAAGATAAATTGAATCTTTACATACATTACAGAAACAGTTTAGTTAGGGTATCTAGCACAGAAATAGGCTTCACAGGTGGATCTCACATTCACAATTAGTGGATTACAAAACTAGTTCCAGATCTACCAGCTTAATATTCATAGGAAGTGGCTGGAAGAGACCTTTGTAGATCCTCTAGTTGAACTTCCTCCTCAAAGCGCTGCTGGTTTTGTAATTATATTAATTAGAAAAGGTCTGTCTATTGTCTCTTGCTTCTGGGACCCAAAACCTTCTCTTTACTGTTTGAGATAGACTGCTGAGACATTATTTATGTTGACTGTTCAAAATACTACCTCCTTTAAGATAAAATATCCCAAACACTCAAAACCTTTTAACCATAAACTTCATTTAATATTAGGTCCATGGCATGATGCATCATATATATAACTCTTTATGGTAGTGACAAGCCTCAGGCAATGCAGACATTTCTGCAGTGACTTAAATCAAAATAATTGTTTCCAATCACTTAACAATTCATTATCTTGCATCTATCATGCATTTTTACTCAGCTGATTATCTTTTTTATCTACTCAACATCATTTAAGTTACTATCACTATATGAATTACACATAGCTGCTTGTGTCCTATGTTATAAATGTCAGATGCAATTTCCATGTCATCATCCTTCAGTAACACAGACTGCGTGGATTTTGTTAACCCAATGAATGGAAATCTTTTTTTTGTCTATATTATCATATAGTCATCACTTCAGTGACACAGGTTTTCTCATCCTTAGATCTTCATGTTTATTGTCAATCCAAATTAATATAAGCAAGTTCAACATAACAAAAAGCACCACAAGAAGAAAAGCTTCAGACTTCAGACAGCTAATATTTGCAGGTGTTGCTGGAGATAAAAATTGGCTGGCTGTCTTTTAAAAACCTTTGTTTTCTCCTCATTTATGATGTTGATTATAATGTTCATAACCATTTCAGGAATCTATGTCCAAGGCCTTGATTCAAAACATTCCACAATAAAGTGTGAGACTCAACAGTTGTGTGCAGGCCCACCAGTGGTCAAATCTCTGCCAGTTTTTCACCCCTTGATCACTTTTAAGCCATCAAACAAAAATGGATTCCAGGTTCATCAAAAATAGAAAAAAAGGAGTTTAATACTGTTCTAGATACAGTGACCATGTGTGAAGCAGCAGTTAGTTCAGACAGCAATACAAGTACCCATGCACAGTTTAGGCATTTCCCTATCTCTCTTACCTCCACAGCCCAATTCAGTAAGCATTCTTCAAGACTGGTTTATTCATAGGAATTCCTGCATAGTAACAATAAAGGGATACAACCTTATGTTACAATGGGACAGTGACAAAAGAGAAATACAAAATGTAGACAAAACATTCATTTTTCACTCTCTTTCCAGAAGAAAAAATTGAGACATTTAAGGGTTTTTTAAGAGGTAATGTTTTTCCATTGGAAACAAATTCTGAATGGAAAGCAAAGTCTGTTTTCAGTTTTTCTTTGTATGTCCTTCACAGTGAACAACATGGGTGTGCTAGCAGAAGCTAGCATTTTGTGGGCAGTAGAGCAGAGTCTGCAAATTCATCAGCTTTTACCCTATTCCCTAGCCAACATATTCCAACAGAACAGTTATAATTGTTGCCACCTAAAAACCTATTACCTGAAACTTCTGAAAACTTTTAAATTCCAAACTAATTGAGGAAGAAAAACTTTCAGAAGATCATCTAATCCTGGAACAGCAATGGCTATCTGCCACTTAAAGCAGAATTTGACAAGTACACGCCATTACTAGAAGAACTCTTGAGACTGTTGAATGTTAGAGTAACAGATAAATTTAATTACTTAGGTAACGTGAAACAGAGGAGGGAAAAAGAACTTCATTGTCTGAAAGACAGATTCATAGCACACAGAATACAAACTCAAGCTTGAAAGGATGACCTCTTCCATCTGCAGTTCACTGGCAGCGTGGAATGGTTTGAGAATGGAGAAAAATAAAGCTCAGGTCAAATAATATTTTGCTTCACACTAGGCAAGTCTCATATCCAGAGAAAGAAAAGAGTTTTATAAAGCAGAATTATAAAATTAGCAGATGAAAGATATATGAATCTGTCATTATTCTAAGAAAGGAGGAACTCAAATGAAACAAGTATTTACCTCATGGGATAAAAAAGAACAAAGCAAATCACTGCCAACTGTTAAAAGGATTGCTGAAGAGTTGCTACAGCATGACCCTGACCAAATCAGTCAGTCACAAAAGAATCCCCAGAGAAAAAAATCTTATGAAAGGTAAATTTCATATGAAAAAGAGGAAATTATACACAATGCAGGGAGCTGAGTGTTGTAGAAGTTATAGGTTTGTCACAGATACAGTATTATAAAAGCATCATCCGTGCATTTTAATAGAGTATTTCTGATGTTCAAAGTCATGACAAAACCAGAACAGTAGAAAGTGCTGTTGTTATGTTTCACAGAGACTCACAGCAAGACCTTGGGTGTCAGTAATGCCCAGGACTAATGGTGTCATCCAAGCCTGCCCTGAGAGCGCATTCAGCTGGGAGCCATTGAAATATTCTGACACATACACCTCTCTCCCCATCCATTTTTCATACCAAATAAATTTAGGCGTTCAGAAATAAAGGAGTTGTGTTTGTGGAACACTGCAGTTGCACAAAATTTCAGTTTTATATTTTTAGGGGACCAGGATCCTGCAATGATAAAACACAAGGTCTACAAAGATCAATTTACATGTGGCATAGAAACAATAGATCTCTCTAAGATCACTTGGTCTCTGATGGAGCAGTTAAAAGCTGGGTTAAAACTGACATTCCTGAAAAGGAAGATGAAAACAGAAAGGTTTAAAAGGTACCAAATAATTTGGTTTCTGCAAGCCATGGTTACCCTGAGAAGACAGAGGAAACAACTGGCAACAGCTGGTCTTGAATCACTTAATGGTCATAGTATTTTGCAGTTAATTCAGGTAGATGAGGCTCAGGCAGAGTAGACAAACTGCAGAGATTTAATACAGAGATTTGAGAAGTGCTTCTCATTACATAAAAATGAAACACATCAGCAATGCATTTACAAGCAGAGAGCGCAAAAAACCTGAAAAAATAGAAGTGCTCATGTGTGAAGAGCTAATGTAGCAATCCATGGATAAACTGAATCCTTGATAATATTAGATCATGATTGGAATCTGGAACAAAGAAGCCTAAAGGAGAAATTAATTTAAGTCTTAGATTTAACTCTTGATCAGTTATCAGAATTTGTCTAGCAAAGAGGGCTACAAAGACCAGACAAAGCCATGGTCAGCAGACAGTCCTCTGAGATTTGCAGACATGATAGAGAATCCAGAATACTGCAAGAAAGAGCACCTGAGGCAGAAATGCATTCAGAGGTCAAAGTATGAATCTATTGAAGCCAGAACACGATGTTCCACATGCTGGGGTAAACAGCTGGAGTCAGCTGAAACAACTGAGCCCCAGGATATGGCAAAACCAGAACTAATAGACTTACTGCTCTCTGACAGTAGTCATCCTTATTTCTCACAGGAAACACTGTCCCCACTCCTACATTGTCCTAGGACTGCATGCAGGGCATATCTGAGATTAAATCACACATCCCTACTTAGTTGTAATTAGCAACTGGGTCATAGAGATTTTAAATTTTGCATTATGCTACATTATATGGTAACTGCTGAGCTGCTATTAAGTTCAGCTAGAAACAAAGAAAAGAGGAAAACATGTCTTTAAGTAACCCTGATACAAGCTATTTAAAACCTGATGTAAATATAATCTAAATGTGCAAAAAGTTAAGCAGTTACAGTTTACACACTGATGGATCCAGTTTTTACTGCCCAGTTCTGGGAGGCAATGCTTGACGCACAAACTGGCCCTGTTCAGTTAAATAACTACAGATGCAGATGACCAGACTAAACTAGTACTCACAATATGAGAAAAATTCTGTCTTTAAGATGTTGTTCCAGACATCTTCACTTGTTTCTGAGACCTGTACTTTTTGGTTAAGCTAAGGTCTGCGAAGAAAGGTGGAACGTGGGCACGCACCAAGAGATAAGACAGCTACAGACTGAGTGTATCATTCTCACAGATATCAGCATCTGACAGTTAAGGGGTACTTTGATCTGCAAAAGAGCTTGACAGACACCAGATAAGTTGAGAAAGAACAGGCAACACACGCACTGACAAAAATTCCTTTAGATAGTCCAGGAGGACTGCGTCCATTCCTCATTTCAAAAGAAGAACACTTTTCTTAAGAAATAATTTGGTGAAGGGTATCTTTGATAGTTGAAAAGGCTGTATCTTCAGAACATGCGTTTTCTTCTTTTTTCCACAACCGAGTTCTCTAAGTCAGCTTTAAAAGACATCACCAGAAAGTATCTTTGAAATAAAATAGGTACCTAAGTAAACTTAAACTTAGAAGTTTTAAAGACTTTCTTTCAAGTGTGTATGTTTTCTTGAAGCTTGAGATTTGTCAAAATTTGTATGGTATAATTAGGAATATCACGTAGCAAATGAGGCACTCTTAAATAAGAAGTTAAACCAGAACCAGTAAAAAGGCCTTTATGAGACATACACAGCATTATAAACATTATTAAGCTGAATAAACTCTCATATTCAATGTGTTTGTCTCTGGTATTATTGGTATACTTTGATATAAATTGAATGTTATTTGCCATGATCCTCAATTCATTTTTCAAGCCTACTCTTTCACAGTAATATTTTGAGAAAGAAGCAGCATTTAAAGAAATATGACTGCTTAACCTTGATGCTCACCAACTTCTGCAAGAGAGACAGACATTACCAGACTAGACTATTTGAGAAAAGTAAATATATCATAATGGTTATACATACCAAATATACAGTGTATGAGGAAACTACATTTTCTATGCAAAAGAGACATTCTGCTCTATAATTTCAAACTGAATACTTTTTTATATTTCATTTTGGAGAGCTTTTATCATATTCACACTTTCCTACTTTGCTAGGGAATAATGAATGACTTCAAAAGGTTATATTTTAGTTGAAAAGACTTTCATCTGAATTTTAATTAACAAAAAAAATAGAGCAAGAAATAAAAAATTGAGAAACGGGGAAAATATATAGCAAAGTTACAACACAACATCTCCTTCTGTCTCCAAGCAAACACTTGTTTTCTAGCATGGTGTAAATGGCAAAAGGTATACAAAATCACTTTTGGTACCTGTGAAAACTGTATAGAAATATGGTTAACACCACGTAATAGAAAAAGAATCATGAACAGTTAGATTTGTCAGCTAGCACAAAGAAGCAAAATAACACCTACTAGCTGTCTCAGTAGAGCAGATAGAACATGTCAAATGCTAAGAAGCAGCCTTCCCCATGATGAATTTTTAGACAGTTGAATCCAAAATGCTAAAGCCAGCTTATAGTTTCTTCTAGTTCTCTTTCCATTATAGAACGACCATTTTTACACTGCCTCAGTCTCTCCTATAAATTATTTCTACAAACACTTACATGTGAGTAACTTTGTGTGAGCAATTCTCTTAGTAAAGCTCTACACATAAGTACATAATTATTTGTGAGAACAGGCTACTGAACTGTGTGTAGAACACAGCAAATATTATCCTCTGGTCACAGACAGAAACTGAGCACAAAACAGAGAGCCAGAATAGCTTGTCATTTGGGAAGAATAATTCCCCAAATCCATATACATTATAATGAAAATCCTCTTAATATTACTAGGCACAATATGTTTGCTTACACATTTCCATATATATTTGAAGCACTATGTATACAAAACCCCTAAACACCTTTCAGATCCTAACTAGCATAATGCTAATTACAAGAGTGATTATTTACGGAACACCTGAGTTGGAAGTCAGCAATGGCTGACTGTCTTTTTAGATCACCATTGTCTTTTTAGATCTTGAATTGGCCAAGAATCATTCATGGCCAATTCAAGATCTAAAAAGACAATGGTTAAAATTTAAGAGATTAAAAATTAACAATGGTTTTAAACATTATTTTAAAGCAGATTTTTCTAGGCTATTTACTCTCTTCAAAACACCTGAGCCTTAAAAAGCAATGCTTTTTTCAAATGAAATTTTCCCAATGAACCAGCTTGCCTTCTTTCTCAAATGTTTGCTGATTTATGGATTTCTTCAGTATAAGGATTTTGCTTGTGTAAAAATAGAAGACAAAAGCTGACTAATGCTCTGCAGAATTTTTGAATGGATCTAACAGTACGTCATGGTATAAAACAAACCAAGGAGAATTTTTGACTCACTGAATTACATGCGGAGAACCAGAAGAAAAATGTAACAGATACAAATCTGAATGAAGGACATGAAGTCAATTAAGAAAATTGTGCTTCTTGATGAAGAAGCCAAGATATCATTACAATAAAGATGACACTAAGTCATAACAAATAGAACCAAATTGCCTGTCGCTTTGCAGATTTTAACATCACATCTCCCACTGAGTTAAAGAAACAACAATCTCAGGGTCAGAAAAATGTAACCAAGACATGATGTGGTCTGCTGAGTTCAAGTAGAAAAATATTGCAGAGCGGTTGCTGTAAATTTTAACGGGTAATAAAAGCAGTAGATCTGTCTGGACTAGAGAAGAAATTACATATAAAAGACTGCTAAAATGTCTGGAGAACACAGGAGCACATTTTTCAAAATAAAGAATGAATGAAATATAGGCGCTATATCCTGCAAGGATCTTCGGGAATGTGTTTTGAATGACAAACCATTGTACTCTTTGACAATTACTCATTTAACAAGAAATAACTAACAATTAATGAACATGAAAAACTGAAGTTGTTTGTGAATTGTAGCTCTCCACTGACTTCATAGTACCAAAAACTTTACCACAACAGCAACCACCCACATCATTTAGTGGTATTTCTAGACTGTGGCTCTCTAGACAAATAGCATTTGGGCTAAAATTCTCCTTTTCTACTGATGTCCTGCACAAACTTACAAAAACCCTAGACTTTGAGCACTTTATTAGCACTTTGGTTTCAAGCAGAGTAACTCTGTCATGAACTTCACCCCACAAGCGCCAAATTAAAAATAAGAGATTCTTTGCACTGTTTCTTCAAAATAAAACAAAAGTATTAATTCATTAGCCTTGGACCTAAACATATGTCATTATCCGCCAGATAACTCTATGCAATAGCATAACTTTATAAACTCTGCTGTAATTAGTGATGTTTTCTTTTGTCTACTGCACTGTTCAATTAACACACAACATACAGGAAACACTCCACTGTCATTTGCAAGGCATGTAATTTTTGTACTTGATTAAACTTTTGGGTAATATGGGAAAAAAATCCATTTCTTTCTAGTTTCTATGTTAAGGATTGTTTTTTGTGGAGAAGAATGTTTGCTTTGTTTAAATAAACCCTTTATTTTGCATTTCCATAAGAAAAATATTATGGACCAAAACAATGAATATACCAAGAGAGAAGAAAAATCTAGAAATAAACTCAGTGACAGTATCATACTGATAGGAAGGCAGTTTGAGATATTGAGAAAAATTTTGAGTCTGTATCTAAAGATAAATATTTATATTTGTGATAAATGTATATCTGATTCACCCAGGGATACAGTTCTCCCCAGGGAAAAAGGCTTCTCAAGAGTTTCACACCTTCAGTTAACAGACTTTAGGCTACAATTCAATATATGTAATTCAAAATACTCAGTAACACACACCGATTAATTCCATTTCCATGTACTGAGATAACAAACATTTGCTCCTACCCAAAGTGGAGCAGAATGGCTGAAGCTATTTATAACAACATAGAGGTTGATTGTATTGTTTATTTGGCTAATGACTTTCTAGTTGTGGCTGAAGTAAAAAAGCTAGTAGAGGAACAGTTTTTAAGTCAAAAAATGTAGCTATTCCAAAATATCCCTCATTTCACAAAATGCATCAAGAGATATTAGAACACAAGATGTATAAATAAATAAATTAATCAGGATCTTCTGCTTTCTATAAAGAGTTCAGTAGAAGTAACATTCATTAAGGATGACAATTCTCAACAGTTTTGAGATTCAAAAGAACTCAAGTGATATTTTATAGAAACCATTACACTACATACCTGCAGATTGTATTATAATATATTGCATTATATTTTTAATATATGCATACATACATATGTTTGCTTTCTGTTTTTAAACTGCATAATGCTATTGCAGTATTACAAATCTGAATTTGTTTTCTGCTATGGTAATGATGTGACCTTTTATTGTGATGCTTAATTTAAATATATGTGCATTTATACAACCACTTACATAAGTTCCTCCTGGAGTAAGTATATAACATTAAAAAAAGTATTCAAGATGGAAAAGGTTTATCTATCCTTGTTAGGAAAAGCTAGCCTGCTGCAGGTAATTTTTTGTAGCATTGATGTAGGTTAGAGGCATTTTGCTGCTTTAGAAGAAGAAAGCATATCTCACTATTTGACCAATGACACAGCCAACCCTGTTCATATCCTGTAAGGCTTTCAAAAACTTCCATTATAATTTTTGTTATCATCTGTCCCAAAGCCAAAAGCACCAGTGATGAAGGGAGACTTATGGCTTTTACCAAATATAAAATAAAGTTAAAATCTGGAAATCAGTGACAGAAAGAATCATTGTTCCAACTGTTGAAAGGTAATGGGATTCGAATAATGAGCACAAATTACTGTTTGGTAATCACTTTACTTCCCTGAAAAAACTGTTGTGCAAAGGTAATTGCACTGGAGATTTTCAAAGTCATGCTTTTATTTCCACAGCTACTGTGGTTTACGCAGTGCAGTTCTGATAATATCAATAAAATTTATTACAAGGAGATAAAGATATATTTTATAGAATATTTTACATATTTCAACATCTGTTCTATGAAGTGATACTCTGGGACTTCTCAATGGAAATGTTGAATGAATGGATGCAATGTTCATTCAGATTATACTGTGTGGGTGCCACTTGTCCAAATAAGCCATGGGTTTTGACTTGGGGACCCTATTGAGCCTTGTTTATGAGGCTGGTGTATAAGCAGCAGCACCCTCAGATGAGTGAATGTCTGTAGGCCCTGGACTTCAAGAGTTACAATCTCACAGGCTTGACCAAGCTGTAGAAGTTTCCCTTCAACATAACCTCAAATAAGTAATGAAGTTCTAAGTCAACCTATACAATCGAGGCTTTGAAAACCTGTCTGGAAAAATCTACATTCTAGGCTTAGGATGCCCAGGTTTTGACTTGTGAGTGAAACAGACCATAAACCACACTGATAATCAGGCTCAGGCTAAGGTGCAGTCTATGTGTATACATGGGGACATGACAGTTCTGAATTCCCAGGTCTGGATGCTCACCTGAGCTGTTCCCAGTACTCTGATGGCTTGAAAACCCTACAGATACCCACTTTCAGTATGCTACTCTTCAATGGCCTGAGAACCTCAAGTTCTAATTTTCATAGGACATGAAAAATAAGTGAGTGGAGAAAAGGGACCTGTGGCAATATCTGAACAGCTGCATGATGTGGAGCCTAAGTGACCCATTGCCTTGCATCCCAATGCACTCCAGTTACTGGGGTCGGATGGTCGGATTAGCAATAGTGTCCTTGACTTGTAGACAACTCAGCTGATTAAACCCAACTGAGGCTACAAGCAAGCTGTCACTTGTAAAACACCTATTGGTCTGTTTGCTATTACCCAAAACCAGCAGCTTAGAAACCCTAGGAGCAAAGAGCATTTACATATTGCTGGCATTCTCCTTTGGATATTCTCCTTAGTTATGTCAAATTCAGATAGCCTCCCTCTGTATGTACAAATTCAGGAGCCATATTTTCTCTGTGATATATTGAGGAGAATATTTAAACTATAGTGAAAAGAGGAGATACTGTTCTCCTAGGAATAGCTTCTGTCCTTTTTGTGGCTTGTTTCCTGTTAGATGAGATTGCTTTCTCAGTTGATGCTGGGTGTAAATGTAGATAAACAGAAAAAAAAAGAAATAAAAAACACTAGTTTTGGACTTTTCACTAATCTGCTACTGATGTTGCAGTTATTTAAGAGTTTCAAAGTTTATATCAAAGTCAACAAGAATATCTTGTACTATCAAAAAGTTGCTTTGGAATGGAAAGAAAAAGTATAACATTATTTTTGCTTTTTCTCTCAGTGCACATTATCCCTTCCTTAAGTACATGGTTAACAGGACTTAGTAAACATCTTTGCAAATTCCAGTAATCTCATTAATTTTAACCCATTATTTTCCAATTAATATTTTTATTTTAAATATTTTTTACTACTTTGAGTTTTTTTCACTTTTAAATGTACATTTCATCCCCTCAGTGAAGTGACCAGGTATGTAACATGGATAGTATGTATTAATTACATTTAGTAATACAGAGAAATATAAGTCTCTTGACTGATCAGTGATATGATAAATTACTAGCTGCTTGAATAAATATGATTACCTGGATTTTCCTATTACGTTAAGCATGCTGCAGTTTAGGTATTTATACCTATTCCGTTTTATAGCTGAAGAGAGAGAAACAGTCATTTAGCATACAGTACAACAGACCTGATTTAGACATCTAACTCAAGAGAGCTCTTTGAACTTCTCCCTAGTAGCACTTATTTCTCCTGGATGATTCACTGTATTTTGCACATTTCTGAATGTAATCAGTTGAATTTCACTGTCAGGCATTCCTCAAGCAATGTCTCCAAAGCAAAGCAGCCATTAACTGTAAGGCAGACATCCCCAGAATAGTTGCCCTTCTCCCAGGTAGTGCAGTAGGAAGAAATTTGCCCATAATTTTCCCAGGTAATGGTTAGCTGAAACTAGATATGACTAGGCTAAGAATGTTTTGTTCACTAGGAATTTTAGAACTTTGTAATAACTTGTTTTTGGTTTTGGCCACCCCAAATGTAGTCTCTATATATATTTACATGACACAACTTGCAAACCTTTTAACCTGCCAGACAAGAACCAGCACGTTGGGATTTTTCATCATACATTTCTATTTCTGTCTCCATACATCTTGAAACCAGTTCTATACGACAGGGAAAGGATCTTTTTAATTAACTCTATATAAAAGTGTTTAGGGAAGGAGGAGAGATGTGAGTCTGCCTCCTTCCAGCTCAAAAAACTGATCTCTGTACCCAGAGAATTCCTAATTTATAAATGTCTGTTAGACAATCCCACCAAATTAGGCAACTGTAGCACCTTTTTCATTGCTACCAGGGAGTATCTCGTCTCATTCTTTGAAGAGGAGCTCTAAGTAAGCAACTTTCCTTCTAGGCAGGGTACAGTGTCAGGGATCATAAGTGGCTGGAGGCACCTTCCAATGGGTTTTCAGTTAGCCAGCAAATTTCAGAGGTGGTCAAGTTGTTATAGACACACCTGTCATCACTGATTCCTATGCTTATATCAAGGTAGCTCCTCAGGCAGCCTAGAGGTTTCCTGGATTCAATGCTGAGTTGCTCAGCTTACTCTAGATCTTATGAGGGAAGAATTCATATAGTTAACTCTAAACTCTGAATCCCACTTTGGCCCAAGGAAGACAAAGGCGGAAATTTATCAAATCCTAATTTTTGATCTGGCTCATTCTTTTTCTTTCAGTGGCTCAATAGTCTGTAAATTATTCCCTCCAATAGCCTCAACAGAAGATAATCATTGGCAGCAGTGGCTGAGCCAAGTAAACACTTAGTTTCATCATGTGAGAATATCTGGCTGATTTGGCAATCCAAATCAAAGAAACTGCCTTTATTCCTGTTTAGTCAGGTCTTAAAATTAGACAATACAGTGAATGCCCATTGAAGACCTTGTAAGGAGGGAGATGGAATATGGGGTTTTAGAATTGTCAAATGTTATCAACTATTTTTAGTGCACCAACAAAGGTTAGATAGCTGGGCCAAAAGACAGCAGTTAGAAGTAGATGCAGACAATAGACTTTTTCTTTAGATTTTTGTTAAAAGATGTGAAAGGCTGCAGAAGTAAATAAATAATGAGACTGTATAGTATAGATAAAATGCAGAAAGTATTACTCTCAAGGAAACTGCTACAGGTAGAGGAAGAGGTATTCCTGAGTTAATATTTGCATTAACTGCATAAAACTGCTTTTTTACCTCAAAAGAAACTCTGGAAAGAAAAGGGTAGCCATTTGAGTTGAGGTAACAAGTAGTTTTGGTGACTTCAGAAATTAAAGATCAGGAGCTAGATCCTGAATTCCATAACGATGTTCAATAGAGCATCACAGATACATCCACACTGTATAGGAGGTAAAAATAATGGCTGCAACAATGAAATTTCTCTTATATCATCCTGACCATGAACACTTCCAGGGATTGGACATCTACAAATTCTCCGAGACCTGTTCCAGTACCTCATCACCTTCATCATCAAATATTTCTTTCTCACATCTACTCTGAATCTGCTCTCTTTCAGTTGAGACCATTGGCCACTGTCCTGTCACTACAGGTCCTGGTAAAAAGGTCTCTCTCAAGCTTTATTGTAAGGCCTTTTAAGTACTGGAAGGTGCTGGAAGGTCTCCCTGGAACCTGCTCTTCTCCAGCCTGAACAACCCCAACTCTCTCATCATGTCTTAACGGAAGGGGTGCTCAAGCTCACTATCATTTTCACACTCCCTCTCTCAACTATGCAGCAGATCCATATCTTCCCTGTGCTGAGGACCCCTGAGCTGGAAGCCGTGCTCCAGGTAGGGTCTCATGAATCTGTTAAAGGGGAAGAATCACTTACTGGTCACTCTTTTGATGCAGGCCAAGGTATGCTTGTCTTTCTGCCCTGCATGGCCAGCTCATAGACAGCTTTTTATCCACCAGTATACCCATGTCCTTTTTTTCAGGGCTGCTTTCCATACATGCACCTCCCACTATTTACAGGCATTAAGGATTGCCCCAGCCCAAGTGCAGGACCTTGCCCTTGGCCTTGTCAACTTTCATGCGCTTCTCAGGGGTCCACTTGGCAATCTGCAAAGGTCTCTCTGGATGCCATCCCTGTACCTACAGAACTCACATTTAGATCTGAGTTATCTTTCTTATAGGTATTAAAAAAATTAATATGGTCAATATTAAAACATTTAATGTGCTTAAAAAAATAAAAAGAAACCTACCTAGATGTTCTTCATTGCTAAATCTGTGTCTTCACTTGAACTTAAAAAAAGAAATTATGCTTTACTTATAGAAGTTGTCATGCCCCCCGCTCCCCCAAAAATCAACCACTCACTTAATCCAGAAACTTCTGCCAAATATTTAATAAGATGGAAAGAATTCTTCATATTGAGAACAGATGAAAACCAAATAAAAACATTTAAAACTGACTTTTGGCAGAACATGAGATTTAGGACTGAATATAATGAAAGACAGGGAAGTGAAACACAGATCATCTTGTGCTTTACGCATTTCAAGTAGATGAATTTCACTGACAGCTCAGCCCAGAAGTCAAGTAAGTTTCATCTACCTGAAACACATCCATGTCCCTATGATCTTAGACACAAACAAAATAGTATGAATACAACATGAAATTAAATGCTTCATTTTGATTTTTCAAACAAGAAAAAAATAGCAAATCAAAAAATTTCAGCAAAATTTTCTTTTTTTGTTTTATTTCAGCAAAAATTCTTGAGCTACATGCGACTTATATGTGACATGATATTTATGACATTTTGGAGAAAATTTGTGTGTTAATAAAACAGAGATGGATTGTCAGAGTAGAAAGCTTTTATACTATACCTAGTATACAATGTTCTTGGCCAAAACATACAATTACCTTCCAATTTTAAAATTTATCTGCTATTCTAATTTTATATATTTAAGTTACTTTGATTTTCATAAAAATAAGGAAATTGCAGGTGTTAGTAACTCTAATGCTTTGCAAATGTGCTAAAGGGCACAAAATGGCACAATATATGCTGCTTTCAGTATTTCCTACCCATACAAATCAACCATGCAGTATGTTGACCTATCCAGATGTTCCCAAATTCTGAAATAATTCTAATCAGACTCGCATAAGAATGGAAAAGAGTCAATGTAAATCATTTTTATTCCCAGTCTCACCATTTTTCTTTTCTATAATGTCCCATCCAGACTGAGGTCACACATACTAGGAAATTACTGCAGCATGATAGCAGGTTATATTAGCTAATTTTTATCTTAATTCATAACTCATCATCTTGTGGGTTTAATAAGGGTAACCCTGTAGAATTCTGATTAAAGAGAGGCTGGTGAAATCATGGAATCCTCACCTTTCTTCTGCCTTACAACAGAGTCCTGAAGTAAGCAGTGGTATTTATTCATATGGTGTGCAAAGTAATCTGGAGAGACAGAGAGTCCTCTGTCATCTTTGATAGGTTATGTTCTCCAAATTGAATATCAAACAGCCTGTTGGCATCATCAATCATGAAAAAGATATCTTTTCTCTTCTATTTGGAGACTTAATTTCCTTGGAATAAGAAAAAATAAGTCCTCCTAGTATCCTTCCCTAAAAATTCTGTCTTTAAGCTCTTAAGTCTATCTAGACTAAGTAAAGGGGATTTTGCTACTTTGGGAAAAAGGTGAATTCTTTGGCCTTGAAACATTACTTGGTTTTTTGCTTTTTTTCTTTCCTTTTTCTTGTTTGTCTGCAGAGAGAATAGTACCACTTTGTGAAGACACTACAAAAGAAATAATTTCAGGAGTCATCTTGTCATCCACAAGAAGGATTCACAGATGTTTTAGCTGCAGGTCAGAATGTCTTTTTTGAAACCACTAATCTACTAAACACAAAAGTTCCTCTCTCTATAAGCATCTTTTCAACATCAGCAGCAGTTAATCTGAAAACTTTTCTGCTTTTAAAATAATTTCCCAGATACTCAGTTTTAAAGGAAAGTGACATACATGGTAACAATTACTTTTACATTAATGCAATTTTCCTTGAAGGCATCAGACATTGAAAGTGACCCATAGTATTTAGTACCATTGTTTCTTATAATATTCCCATCAGAAACCAGAGATCCTCAAATCCTAACTCTTATATTTCTATATTTGTTTTTTTTTTAAAGGAACAGATGCAGTATTATTTAAATTTATTGGTTTAACAAATTCTTTTATGTTTTATGTTTTTCAACATTACTATTTATATGTGCTTTCAGGAAAAAAAGTGAAAATTAAGCCAATTGTTCATATGTAGAAGAGGTATTAACTTGAGCAGAAAGGGGAATACTTTATTTAGTAATGAAATCATCTCCTGTCGGTTCTAATTAACCCTGGTCTATAGGCAAGGTTTGTATAGAGCTGTTGGGAGATCAAGGGTTTCCTGGACAAGCCAGTCTTTCTATGAGGCAAGAACAGATACATGCCTCCCAAATATGGATGACCACTCTCTCTGTTTTGACATGTGTGGGGTTTATTTTATCTTCCTCTTACTGTTCATGTGAAGCTTCTGGTACAAATCCAGAAGTTTTACTAGGTTTTGCTTTCTGATGCTGCATGCAATCTATACTGCAGTTTCACCACAGTGCCTGGAATCATGAAATTTGTGAGCCACAGCTTTAAAAGAGAAAGCATAAATACTTGCTTTGTAAACTTATCTCCATTTCCAAATTTGGAAAGTGAGAAAGACAGGAATCCTTAGCCTTCCCCTAGGGAACAAGTGTACAGCCCTCTGCTCCAGCAATATTAATCATGACAAAGAAGTTGACAGTGCCATCCTAATTTTTATCAAACCCCAGCACTACTGTTTCAATTTCTCCCACTGCAAATAGCCACAAAAGGATTATTTACACTCACGCTCCTCACAAAATAACAAGTTTGCTCCCTGGGGTAAGAATCCACAAATGTATTTCGGGTGCCTTGTACTCTCTGCATTACACATCACTGTCGTTAGATGAAATAGAAACAAGGACAACGTATAAAAACAAGATGAAGATTTATGGTATATGGATAAAAAGACAGATATTTTCATTTTTACCATGGTATTCAAGTGCACTTTTTTCAGTTCTCAGAATGTTTAATACACAAGTAAAAGAAAAGTAAGTCTGTCTGGATCTCTCCCAAATTTTGTGTTAGAGCAGGAGAGGAGTTACATGATCTCCTCACAGAGGAGTTTACAGACTGTTTCACTTATTCCCTGTGAGGTAAGACACCTTTCCTCCCAGTCAATCTAGGAGTCAGGCTATGTCATAGGAATTACCTGTGTAGAAAAATAGCCCTACAAAAAGATCAAGCTGGGAAAGACTGAAGCAGGGGATGGGAAAAATTTCCACAAGCATTACTACTGAAGAACATGAAGCTGCAGCTTAAAAAACCCCAAAACTTCTTCCAATCAAGTCCACAAAGTAAAAACAGGTGAATAATTGTATATCTGCAAGACCAACTTGAATAACACTAGGCTGAAGCAATTCTTTCATTGTCTGTTGCTGGGAATATGGCCAGATAGAGAACTTGTATTGATATTAAAACAAATTCTACTTTTTCAAGTGAGATGAAAAAAATCCTTCCTTAGAAAATACAGATGTGATATGAAAATACAAAAAGTACTGATGCAATTTCCAGTTTTCCTAAGGGTTCCTATGATACAGGCTCTATTTATCATGTATGTCTCTCAGCTAGAGCTGGCAGCATTTGGTCATTTTACTTGTGAGACTTTTGCCTCACTGTTAAAACAGAAAATCAAATTAAGAGACCGCCTTTCATCAACTTTGACTCCTTTGTTATGCAGGCCCATATCCCCTGATTTGACCATTTTATTTTACGCAGAGAATGAAAGTAAAACTGCAATATCTTGGTTTAAGCCTGAGTAAATGTGCTCTTTTATTCCATTTCCCTTATGGTTATTTTATCTATTTTTTGTTACTTTCCCTTAGAACTGATACTTTCATGTCATTCTTAAGAGACTCCTACAACTCTTAGGCAGATAATTTAAAAATGCAATGATTTTTTCCAAAACTCTTACTTTTTTCCATGTTATGTACTTCACAGACATCTTACTGGGGGTCAACTTCTTTCTGCTTTGGTACACAAATAATTGCATTATCACTTTGTTATCAGGCAAAGGAACAGCTAACAGTTTAAAGTTTAGGGTCAAGTGAAATCTATCTGTGGCTTTATGGGTAATTAGGCTAGGTTACAAGAGTCAAGTGAATATTCATTAGTTACAGGATGAATACTCAGCATGTAGTAGTAATTTGCATTTCCCCATGCTTCCAAACCTAATTCATGACTAGTATTGACATAGCAATAACATTTCAGGCATTATTTCCTTCCAGACAAAGGAATAATTGATTTGTAATAATCCTTAAAGTATACCATCAAAACATTCTAATTTTCCTTTAGAAATGTGATAAAATTAATCCTACTGTCTGCCTCTGTTATTGCTGACCTTTCTCTACAGTTTTTAAAGTGGACTTACATGAAATAGAGGAAGGTATAATAATTGACATAATTTTATTAAGCAACATCATTCCATTTCGTACAGAGCCTGACTGATGTATTAATGTCAGCAACATTTATATCTCAGCAGTGAGTTATAAGAATTTTAAAAGCCTGAAAATGATTGCCCAGGACATTACATAATATATAACTGGAGCTTAGATACATATGTTCTACAAAAAAAATCATTATATTTACTTAGCATCAGACATTCCTCATCACTTTTACCCACTATAGTTTTTACCAAATGCTTACCTAGATTTCATTAGTACAGCACCTGTGTTATGTAACGAATCTTCACTCCTATACATACTTTTTTTAATCAAAAGAATTAAACAAGGGACAACCAAACAATATAGGAATGGCTACATAAAATTAATCTGTGAAGACTGTGTATATGAAAGAGTCTTCCCTTCTCAGGAGCTAGAAGTAGATTCATCAGCATCTGCAGTAGTTGCTGACTTTTGCATTGAGTTCCAGTCATTTCTATGGGCTCTCTAACTCTTCATATGTCCCAAGCCAAGCCAGTAGTAAAGAATTTTTAGTGCTGAATAGACAGGTAGAGGCTCTTTCTGTTCTTCCTACCAATCCATAAAATAGAATCAAAAAGTCAATATAGGCAGACGTCTCTCCATTGCTTTGGGAAAGAACAAAATAGAGTAGGTATTTTTGCTTGTTATATTTAATAATGGAAATTTCCAATTTAGATACTATAACACTAAGTAGCAAATTATTTCTAAATTCAAATGAACAGAGAGTCACAATACACGTGCACTTTGAAAAGTATAAGTCACTGAAATCAATGATGGGCCACTCACTGAATTTCATGAGACCATAATTTTGTCAATTACATTTTGCCATCAGTTTAACAGCAAAGGATTAATGAAAATCCATTACATATGCAAGTCAAATTTCTTCAGATTTTGATTATCTTTTTTTTTTAAGTTATCACATCTCACTTTAAGACACAGGTGTATATCTGCATATATTTTATTCCAGGATCCCTATATTTATCTTTTCAGAATTATATTGCCAAGAGCATTAATTCCAGCACAAATATTTCTGAGTAAAGGTGTTGGCGTTTCCTTAATCTGGATGAAGATAATGGCCAGAAGTGTTCACACAGCCACTTTGCTTGCATCTCCATAATCATCCTTATGTCAGAAGTTAGTTGACATAGAAAGACAAAAAAGGATTGAGAAGGAAAGTTATTTTTTTAATTTTGCCTAAAAATTCCATTAACTGAGCACCTTGCATGAGCAATAGTGAGTGAAGGAGAGGGAAGGGCATCTTGGAATACCAAAAAAGGAGGTTCTTCCACTAAGGAGGATAGGTATTTGCAAAATACATGATTCACACACTCTGGAGGAAGATGCTAACTATATATCCCACTGGAATGTGGAGTCTAATTCATGTTGGAAAATACCTGTGGTTTTGGCAACATACCTGGTTATGAACTGATTTTGTGTCCATTTGGCCTGTATCTAGACTAAAAAGTTAAAAATAGAGCACCTTGGCAATAGATTTAACAAATTTTAGTAATTTGGCATCCACCAGCTGTTTGTAAAATACTCAAGGAAGCCATTATTTCTATTGTTTGGGGTTTTTTTCCATCAATGGGAAAGAACACAAATCCTTTGCAAAACTGCCTGAATGTAAATTTTCTTGTGTAGAGGTAGTGAGGAAATTAAGCTACTTTATAAGTTAATCCCTTGGCTTCTTTATCAACTTAAAGATTTTTCATTGTCTCATAAGACAATTTATCATTCTCATGTTTTCTTTGTACTTTGCTTCGCTACTGAAAAACAGGTAATACACTGCACAACTTGCTGGCCAGATGTACAGCTCAATTAGCAAATTTTGCATACTGAACACGCATATCAGTTCATGTAAACACCCATCACTATAGGATCTAAATACCTCAAAAGTAATGTTTTATTCTCTGAAGTTATCAACTCAATCTATAGAAGTAATACTGCTACAGAAGTTATACTGACATACAGTACACAGAGAGAAATTTCACAGAAAACTCACTCTGTGCTGGACAGAACAACAGACATTTTGATGAACATTTTTTTTTGCCCTCAACTTTTATTTTCTTTCCATTCCCCAAACACAGCCTGGAACGGGATGAGAAGCGTAGACATTTTCTGATATCTGAACCAAGCTTCTCAAGAGTCCTTATTAAGAGCACGGCTTCTCCTAAACCATCCAGTTTCCATGCAGGAACCCAACAAACCAGTGTAGAAACGCTGTAGGAGAGGAAGCGACTCAGCAGCTCCTCAGGCTTCCTCCTGGGGTTAATAACTCAAGACAGCATGTGCAGCTGTTGTGAGAAAACTACACAGCTTGGATGGATAGTGAGGCATGAGAAATCTGGTATTGCCAAAGAAAGTGAAAGGCCTAGAGTGTGGTATTCCCCTTATGGCCAACTAGAATATTTTAAGTGGAGAAAATAGAGATTCAGAACGAATATAAAATTATTTAATAAAAGCAATATTTGACCTTTCACAAACTCTTTTTTATATTGTATCTGATTTTGAAAAGTTTTTTCCTCTAATCCTATTTTAATTTTACACCGGTGAAATACAGACGAGCTTCTATTGAAGGTTCACATCAGTGTAACTGATATCAGCATCAGACCCACTGTCTCCCTTGTAAGCAAGTCATGAATGGCCATTCTTCATGGTCATATAAAATGATACAGAGGTCTCTTGGCACAATCATTACTTTTTCCATTTTCTGTAGACAAACAAACCCATAAAACAGAACTGACAGATGTTATAACCCAAGAAAATGAAAGGGAAAAACTCACAATACAGAAGAACTAAAGAAATTCTAAATAAAGTAAGACTGTGACAGCCTTCTGGAATACACCTACTTGTATTTCAGGATTTGGAAAGCATAAAAGGTACACTAAAAAAGTTATTTCAATTGCAGTCCTTGCTAGAGCATGGTACTGCAAGGAGCAGAAGTAAGATTCCAAAATACTTGTTTAGGATGTGCAATAGAAGTTTCTTTCTATTTGTAATGCAACAGGTCTGTATAAATCTGTTCATTTTAATGTGGCTTACATTTTAGGGTTTGTGTTTAAAAAGTGTGATTTTGGTTTTTGAAGTAGCTTATTGTGTGTTTTAGTTACATGTCACATCCAAAATAAAAATGTATACTTTTCCCCATACTGTATTGAGAACACAGTGTAATATAAATTAACAATTGATAGTTAATTAAAATTAATAATTTCAAGTAACTAAAGTTCTCAGGCACTGAAAGCTTCATTCTTTGTTGAAACTATGATGTGAAATTCAGCCTCAGTCACATCAGATGGTAGTTGGAAGCTTCTGAAGCACCAGCTCTCAGGCTGAAGCCACCCTCAACCCAGTGGGAAAAAAACACAGGAATTTCTTTGAAAATATTCCTTTTCACATATATATGCACAGGCTGGAGATTTAGCAGATTCTCTGATTTGAGAGTGGTTTCAAATGTAGCAATTTCAAGGATCTCACTTTATAGATACCACAGCTCAGGCTGCAGTTGAAAGTGTTGGTTTCAACATTGCTGGAGGTTTTAGGAATATAGAAATTAATAATGGATTGTGCTGAATAAAACACAAACAGTGGATAAAAATCCTCACACTGACAAAGAGTTTTTTCCTACTTTTTCCCTATCCTGGGGCACATGGAGCTAAGGCAGACAAATGTAATGCATATTACCACCAATGAATTAGTGTTTTATAACAGCATCAAATGTCGTCAGTAAAGCTGAAAGTTGGCTTTCAGTAGTTTAAACTCAGTTCTGCTCCAAGCTCTGCAGTTCTATAATATTCTGACTTTGGACTTCCTCAGATTCCAACACTGAATCTGATATTTTTAAAGGGAAATGTGCACATACATAAACACATCCATTTCTATTTGCCTGTGTTTGTGGACATCAGTGTTTACAAGTCGTTCTTTCTACTTAGCTGTTTGTTTGAGTAGTAATAGTAATTGGAAACCAACACCACAGAACTATTACTGCAAATACAGAATTAACCAAACAAGCTGTCTTGGTCCTTGTAGAACTGCTCATTGAAGCACAAAGCAGATGTAAAGCCCTTCCAAGAAAAATGCATGCAGAACTATGGTAACGTTCAGTTAAAGGTTTTTAAATGGCATAGGACTCTGAATAAAATGAAGATAAGCACAGGAAAAATGGAGCACACGTGTTTATATGTGTTCAAAATCGGTCTCTGTAGCTTTTAGGCTTTATATGTTCTGGATGTGTTGCACTAGTTGAGTAACACAAAGGAGCCATAAAACTGACTTAACCAGCCAGTTAAGCTACACTAATGGGTACTTTGTATCCTTGTAGCGGATGCCTTGGGTCATCAGATTAATTCAAAGCAGTCGGAGTAAAGGAGGGACGGCAACCTTTGAAGTAGGTGAGATCCCTTAGAGCTTGATCCCCAGCCAATTGACATCAGTAGTAAGATTCCCATTTGTCTTAAACTGCTGATCATAATTAGTCTAATTTAATGGATTGCATCAGCCATTTCCCCTTCACTCTAGTGTTGAACTGAAAAAGTGTTTGTTAGCCCTTTTTTCTAAATAACAACCAGGGACTGCAGTGTGGTTTAAAATACACAACATTAGCAACAGTGAGGTTTTAAGGTGAATACAAAACTATGGTTGTGATGTAGATAACATTTCTGCAATAAAAATCTGAGCGATATTTTTGGTTGCTTTCAATGCCTGAACAATTTTCTATTACTGATGATACGCCTTGAATGATTTGGGTGTTGTGGTAGTTTCCATGATGAATGCTTAATCTCTTTAGTTTATGTTCTTTCTTATTCCCTCTCTGTCTCATGGCTGCAAAAATGTCCTTTGAACAGGCATGCCAAAAGCTTAGTGAAGCTGACATTGCTCTTCTCTCCTTTTCCTCTTACCAATCACTAGAATCCAGAAAGCTTCTTCAGAATAGCATAAATATTGTACGAGATAAGAAAGCAGAAATTACAAGACGCTTCTGGTCAAGTTTCTATAAACTTCAAAAATCCCACTGGTGACTTCTGCTGGGGATTTTTGTTGATAATACCTAGGCTCTAAAACCTCATGTCTAACATGTTTCTCTCACACACATGACCTCAGCCTTTTTGCTTTCTCCCTGCTGTTTCAGTATCGCTTATGTCTGCACTGAAATTGAAGCTGCCAAGGATGGTTTTCTAAAGCATTTGTTAACATGGTTATATAATTTCTTATCTTTAAAATTTCATTAAAAAGCTAAACCCATTCTTTTTAATATTACTAATCTGAAGGGGGTTTTATATATAAAATTAAAGATATAAGACATTGTAGATGTAGGTAAATACTACAGAAAAGCCAGATTACTGACTGGGAGTGTTAGCTTTTAAAAACAGTGGGGTTTTGGTTTCATTCTGGACATTTGCTCATCTGTCAATCAAAAATCTTGTTACACATGAATCTGATGTCAGATCAATATCTGACAAGACTTTTGACTGTCAGGACAAATTGTAAGACACGGATGTAATGCCACATCCATGTATAACAAGGCCCATGTAGAACAGCTGCCAGTGATAGAATCCTGTCATTCATACATTATCAAAACAGCTAGAGTGGCTCCCTGAGATCTCATGTGTTAAGTAAGTACATCAGAGCCTGAAGTTCATTTGTAAATCATGAGAAAAACTCAATAGAATTACAGGTTCAATTAAAGAAGACAAGAATTCATAACTGTTTGTGCTTTTTGATTCACAATGATAAAAATGTTGTGGGGATTCCTTCTCTCCTGTGGTCTCTTCAGTATAGTAATGCTCATGTTTTACTTTCCTTCTATCAAAGACATGAAAATTAGTGGGATTCATGTTAGTGTGCTGAACAAAAGAAACATTGTACAAATTACTGACAGCTGATAGAATAGGAGGAGTGGTAGCAAGAATTGAAAGAGGGAGAAAAGGAATGCATGTATATTACACCTAATTCCAAAGATCACCAAAAACGCATATTCGAAACACGTTTAGAGTTCATGAGCTGTACAAAAGCATTGTTATGCAATATTTATTTGGAATACTATTTTATTTTCTAGATTTGCCCTAACAGCACCAAATTGGTGGACTGGTTTCTACGAAGATAGCAGAGTTCTGAAACATTTTCTGGTAGTAATAATGTCCACAGCATATTAGTGTGGATGCAAAAGAGTTCAGAATCTTCACAGTCTGCACAGAAATGTAAGTGTTTTAACTGAAAAGCAAGAGGAAATGCTGAAGGAAACATATTTTAGAAAGGCGTTCACAGTGAAAAGAGAAGCTGAGCTATACAGAACCAGGCACACCTAAATCTGTAGGATAAAAGTCATGAAGGAGTTTGATAGAATTAATAATTTACCTAAAATAGATTATTTAGAATTATCTGAGTTGATCTAATGTACCTGAGGTCTAAATGTGGAGCTGAGAGCCACAGCACATAAGAATCCCATACCTTTCTGATGCAATAGCTGGAGATTAGGAGGAGTACCCTATATATCTAGAATGGCTCTAGATTATTCTAGTGAGTCAGGTGAATCACACCCTGGCTCTGCTTTCATTTCTCTACCTGAGACAAGTCTACCCTACCTATTACCATGGCAACTTACCAAGGACTATTCCTTTCTCTGAGCATAGACCATAAAGGGCTAATATTAAAATACAGACTAAGTCAAAGTGCTCACATCTACATCATACTATTAATATTCAAAACCTACAGTGGCACTGTATTCAAGACAGACGCCTTCCTAGTATGTGTGCATCCCACATACACAACCCTTTCCTATCCTTAGGTATTCTAGCTGTAAATCTGTTAGCCTTAAATTAGGTATCCTTAAGTCTATCACCAAGGCAGGACTAGTTAGTTCATGTTACAGGTGTTTTGCAAAATCTTTATAGAACTAATCTCTTGTGCTGGTGTGTGACTTTTTGGAAAAAGGAAAATCTTTACAAGCTCACAGCAATACTGCAAACTGAGATTTGGAAGAGAAATTAAGTACTCTTTGCCCAAGCAGAATTGTGAAGCATCTTTAAGTGGATAAATATTATTTTTAATGCTAGAAATAAAACAATTATTTAAATATAATACCTCTTCTCTTATAAAGGGTAATTTGACCTTGCATCTCTCCATATTTTATGCATTTTTACTGCATTCAACACCAGATCTCATTTGTGCTTGATTGCATTTAGGAGACAACTGACCACACTGCGTTTCCTGGCACCAAGAATTTTAATTAAAACTGAATTGGAATACAATCTCTTTTTGGTAAACAGGATCAGTTTATTTTCTGGATGACCCTTGAAAAACCACTGACATAGTCAAACTTATGAAGTCCCTCACTGTACAAACAGTTATATCTATGGAAGATCTATATCAAAACTAGCTAGTTCAGAAGGGATGACTTGATCCATAGACATTTGATGATTGAACATTATGACAGGGCTGAAGTAACAGTAGGCAGTGAAAATGCTGTGATTCCATAAAGATAAAACATCGAGACACGTCAGGCCCTTCCTTTGTGGCATTCAGTGTCAAGCCCAGACGCATTTGTTCTCGGATCTCTTTCTTTATAAAACAAAAGGGCAGGGAGTTAACCTGGTAAACACAGCTTCACTTGAGACACCTGAATTTCTTTGCAGGATTACTTTACAGTAGTAGCATGCTCTCAACTTCGCTTTACCCATATTTCTGAATGCTATACAGTTTAACACATTCATTTTATTATTCTACTAAATTGTGGATGATACATTGACAAACCTGTTTTCAGTTACCATACCTTGTACTTCTTCTGTTTGCTGACAGTATATTCTATTTTAGTAGTTGGTTATGAATTGCCTTAAGTCATCTGAACTGCATGATCCAAAGATGTTCATATTTCTTTCCTTCCCTGATGGCAAAGAACTACTTTCCTTTCACAGTCTTTTTTAAAAAATTATAATTAGCCCAGAGTCTTGCCTCTATACCCATTCATCATCCTCTCCTATTAGTCTTATCACTCTGTAGGGCTTGAGAGAATTGGCTACTAAAATCACCAGTAACTCAAGTTTGAAATAAGGCAATCAAAACAGATAGGCTTACATGCCAACTCCTTGGACAAACTGTAATTGTAAAGAATGGGGCAAAGTAGTAATGAGAGGAAAAGCTTCCACCTTTGGGACTCCTGCTGTGCTTCTGCCACTTTTCCATACTTCTACAGTCAATTTTCTGTAGCTCAAAAAGTAGAAGGCAAAACCAATGATAAAAAAATTTCAGGTAATCATTTAATTAATGCTATACTTGTCCTCTCTTGGCTATAATACTAAATATTCATATTACGATATTTTGAAGTAAACATTGTTGTCCAGCTTTAGGAATGGTATTCTCCAGTTTAGTGCTCCTGCTGAAACCACATTTCCACTCCCTCACTCCCCTCTCCCCACTTATGGGTGGCAGGAGAATTGGAGGCACAAAAGGCAGAGATCAGAGGTGGACATAAGAACAATTTACTGGAGAGAAGAAAATAAAGAGTAACAGCAGTGACAGAATTGTACAAATAAGAGTGATTCACATCATGCAAGAATTCTCACTCAGGAGCCCACGACCCAACCGTGGCCACGCCATGCCCAACCGCTTCCTCTGGCTCAGGACCAGTGCCAGACTCACTCAACCAGAAGGAACTTTCCTTTTTCCCTGAAAGAGATTCCTTTTTCCCCATCCCCAGCAATGATATGTGATGATATAGAATAACCTCTGGGCTGCAGCCTTGCCCCATTCCAACTACTGCAAAAATCATCCCTTTCCTGGCCAGATCCAGGACATTTGTGTTTACAGTCCTAAGCTGTGGTATATGAAACTGATGGTTTTTAAGAGCCTCGTCTGCAAATGAATTGTTACTGGGTTTTTTTTCCCCCTGAAAAGTTATTCTGCTGCCACGATCTGCAGCTTTTAACGTAATGAAAGTACATGGCAATAGGAATGGGGAGGTTAGAAACTTTTTCTCTTTCATCTGATAGGTAAGAAAATACAAGAAAGCGCTTTTTGTGAATTAAGGGTGCATTTAAGCAACAGAGGCTCCATTAATGAATATGATGAAAATTATAGGATCATAGGTGTTCTCCAACAAGCTATTACTGAGTTAAGGTACAGTGTTGCACTTTTAGGAAGCCAACTTTCATATCACAAAACAACCTCATATCTTCTAAACTTTAGCAACTAAATCTAACAGGAAATCCTACTTTTAGTTATGTGATTATGAGCAAATAAGAATCTGAACCATTCTTGAAGGCTGAAGGGATACCCATAGTTGCAGAAAATTAATGTGTCAGCTCATCCAGCATGGTCAGAGCCTATATCTGCCAAAGAGATGCAAAACATTTAGGAAATGGATTATATTCTTTACATTTTAAGGTCACATTTTTATGTATCTGTAACCTAAATTCAGGAAAAGGGACTGGAATTACTAAAAATATGCAGAATTTAAATGGCTAAATCTAAGCTAGATTTTCCTTAGAAATAGTAAAGAGAATTGTCATTTCTGAAGTGTGAATCTTCTTACCAAATGCAGACAAACTAAGATAATTATACCTTGAAACTAATTCTCTCCATTGGCTACAGAGATCCTAAGGAGACTGGCCAAGGTGAGGGGAGTACCATAATGCACTGAAAACTAAAAGCTTCATCTCCACAGGATCATAAGAAATGTTAGAATTAGGTACTTAGTCTTGTAGTGTGTGCTATGAGAAAGATAGATCTGAGAGTTATGCTGATCAGGACAACTGCAAGGAACAATCAGTTACAAACAAGTCATTTTTGAACACCTGCCCTTTTGAGGGATTCAAAAATCTCATTCTAAAAACCCTTATTAGACTTGGGTTATACTTTCCTTCAAGTTATAGACTCTAAGGATTTTTTCCAGACTCTAACAAACATTTCTACATTCGCAATAGTTCATCTTCAGCAGATTCATTCAGAGGTTTGCCATACACACAATTAGAAATCTTTAATGGAGTGGAAATACAATCTTGAGGAGGTTTAGAACTCATGTTTCTTGCTCAGTGGTGACTGCCCCAGATATTTGTCTGATATGCAGAAATTGGGCAGAAGTAAGAAGTTGCTGCACTGACAGTTTTGTTTTGAGAAACTGGACAACTGTGATGCCTTTGTATGCAAGTATTTTTTGTCCAGAAGACCCACTGCTGGAATTTAGCAAGTTTAGGTATCTTCTTTAACAAAAAGAATGTATAAGAGTAGATCTCAGAAAGAAGCTAAACATGTTGCATCTAACAATGCCCTTCTGTATGCATGGAAACCATAGGTTAGTTCATGTGGGCCATACCTATACTAGCCAACTAAATGAGGCCAGAACTGTTCTCTGACACTGGGTCCAACAGGCATAGGAGTACTAGATAATATTCCTACTCTCCTGAAAGAGGATTGACTCCAGCCTTACTTCTGTGAAAAGTACCCAGCCTCTCTTAACTCCTAAACAAGCCTGTGAGTTGTATGGGAGAGTGATATTTTAATAAACAATAATAATTAAATATTACTAAGTAATTTAAACAAATATATTGTGCTCATATGCTATTATCAACACAACCCAAAGGAAATCTTTGTAAAATGAAGAAGCATGGACTTTTGTGTAATTCAGTTGTTCCTAAAAGCAGTTTTATGAGCTGTTCTTTTGCATTTAAAAGTGGACTGTTTGAATCACTTTCCTGGACACCAAACTGTTTCTTCTATAGTTTGAAAAAAATCTTCAGGTTCCACCAGTAAACCTAGATTTCTAAAATCATTTTACTCGGCCCCAAAGGGAATATTAAGGCACACTTATCAGTCAGAATGGGACTGAAGAATAGCCAAGAAGGACTTGTTAAAATATGTTTATGAGCTTAAGATATACTGAAATTCAATTGGTCTTAGATTGCTAAGTCATTCAATTTGGCAATAGAACAGATAAAAGTGGATTTTATCCCCACACCTCTTTGAGGAAGAGAATGTAGAAAAAGAAAGGAGAAATCAGTGGGTGTAGATGAAGATGAATGAAGCTGTGAGATTAGAAGGTTTAGTATTATGCTAGAGTCTATCTGTGAAGTGTAGAGAACCTTAATTATCAAAGCAGCCCATAAAGCACAGTTTTATAGGAGCATGAGATGGCTGGGCTAGTATTTTTACCTATTCTGTGAAACTCTCTTATTTACTTAGATGGCAAGCTCTTTGGAGCTGACATTGTCTTTAGGCAAAACTATGAGGAATATGAACAACGTTTACATACATGTTCTTTCTAGGACAATGAAATGTCATTGGTATGATTAAATATTAAAGACAGATGACTTTTTCTTTAAAGTAATCTGAATACCTGTTTTTATTTTAGATCTCCCATCCATAATTTTCTGGGAGGCTTTCAGACACAAGAAAAAGAAAATTTTAGTTCCCAGTTGCATGTCAGTTAAATTTACTGTCATTAACACCTAAAAAATGGATTGTCATGGCTGGTGTTGCTTCAAAGCCTCCTTATGCCAGGAGAGATGTCTAGGATACTTTTTTTACAATGCAGAATTCTCAATATCCATCTGGGAAAGATCTCCAAGAATCTAAGATATCATTCCTCAAAAACTGAAGAATTGGTGATAAGCTAGGTACTTCAAAAACACATAAATGGTACTGGACCTGAAGTACAAAAAATACAATAACCTCAAATATTTTTGGTTCTTCTTTCAGCCTTAGGCTGAGTATTTTAAGGAGCTTTGTACAAACATTGCACTGAATTTTACCTGTGAAAACTGTGTGAAGATAAATATAGGGGGATTTTTTTCTTATTCATATGAAATACAGTGTATAAAGTAAATCCTTATCAGAGTTATGTAAAACCTTGGAGAAAGCATGACAATACCATCCTTCTTCCCTTATCTTCAGTGCTGTAAACATTTTTCAGAAATAATATTACACATCTGACATGGGGAATAGCAACATAACCAACTGAAACTCATCCAAATCTAACCCATGAGGCTCTCATAGGAGCTTTAATGACCTCCACTTATACAAATGGACTACTTAATGCAGAAGAAATTATTGCTGGTCTGAATGAAAAGAAGCCTTTGACAGGCACAGTCATTCACAGATTTATCAAATGACTAATAAAAAAAACCTCTGTATCTTCTTTCTTCTGTGAATTACTGATGTTGCTGGAGACAAAAAATTAGCAGGCTATGAGGAAAGTCAAGCTCTAAAAAATGAATTGGATTAGTCCTCATATGCTGCTGGGCTCCAGTCTTGTCTATTTTTCTTGTATAAAAAAAATTGTTGGCATCAACAAACATGACATCAAGTTTTTTCTTGAGTATCTTCTCCTTACCTTTTTTTCTTCAAATAGCCTTTATCAATAAGGTCTGAGCCATGTGGCAAGTAACTTCATTGGAGGTAAAAAAAAATAAAATAAAGAAGAACAGAAAGGAGAGCATGCTTTCCTAAGAAATTTACTTCTTTAATACTTTATTTCAAAATATTTGGACATACAGTGGCCTATTAAGAAGAATGGGCAGCAAATGAAGGATGAGGGAGAGAATGAGAAAGAGAGGAGTGCTGAGTCAAAAAAGAAGGTAAGAAAGAAGGGAAAGAAGGGAGGAAGGGAAAGGAAAAGAAACACAAATAAAGGAAGACATAGACGAAAAGAAAAAAGAAAAAAAGAAAATAACAGAGAAGCAAAAAAAAAATTGAGAGAGAGAAAGAAGGAGAAAAAGAACAGGCAGACAGCACAAAATGATAGTGCAACTATAATGGCCCCAAGCGAACAAGATTTTTTATCAAGTTGAAAAAATTGCAGCTAAACATGGAAAATTCAAATTAAATATTTAATGAAAGTAATATTACTTTGCTGACTGAAACAAAGTAGACAGACCAGCTGAAAATCAAAGCTGTGTTGCCTACTTATGCCTTGTCATTGCCTTAAAACTACCCACAGAGAGTACTGATGAACTGAGTTCCGTAGGTTTTAGCCCAACTGTGAATTTTCATACTTTGGTAATTGAAGGCCAGCCAGTAGAGTTCTTTTGATGATGCTTTCTAGGTGCATCTTTCTAACGTGAAAGAATTTTAATGGAAAGTGCAATTCTATTCCTGCAGTAGGAAAAAAGAGCATTGTAGATAGCACAGCAGCTTCTTAAGCAGGACCAAAACACATGGAAAGCAGTCAACACTATGATCCATATACACCTGTCAAAACTGCTGAAGTAGGACAGAAGATAACCCAGGGAACACAGCAGAGTATGGAAAATCAGCAGGCTACCAACAAGGCTGAAAAGCACAGGGGGTTTTTTGTTTTTTTGGGTTTTTTTTTGTCTCTGACAAGTACTCACAGTAACTTCAGGGAGAAAAATAATAAACCGAATCTAAAGATTTATTCGCTTCCACTCAGCTGGATATTTAACCTGAAGCAACTTGTTGGTTGTGTGTTTTTGAACAAGGCTATGGCTTGACATAAGAGTTGGGATTGTCCCATAATATCCCCTTTCTGATGCACTTTTTTTTTAGAACAACAGTCTTGACATATGAAACTAACAGCTTTTATTCCAGGCAGCATTAATTCCTGCCGTATCCTATACCAGGGAGACTGAAGACACTGCTCTGTGTTCAGAGAGCATCTAGCATAACTAAGACCAGTCTCATGAGAGACTTGGAATTTTTCTGTTCAAACAGTAAATGTGGAAGCAACAAGTTGACATGCTGAAAGAGATTAACTCCTTAAGTGCTTGGACACATACAAACCTGCTGGAAATAACCACAAGAAAAGTGGTTTTAATAGTAAATATTTGTGTATCCAGAAACTGTGTATCCAGAATCTATCTGATGAACTGAATGTAAGAGACCTTCCTCTCCATTCTTTTTCTCATTCCTTTTTCTTTATTTTAATTAACTTAAATTTAAAGGGGTTTTAAACTATGCTCTTGTATCATTCCCTGCATCCTACACTTGGCCTCTGATGTACAGCTTTATTCTTTTTATCCCCAAAAAATGACTTGGTATGGGCAGTCTACTTATGGCTTTTAATGAGGAGAATTAAATGGTAAGGCATTTGAAAGGAAATTGAAATTATTTTCATTTTGAAATGATTACCAAAGGCAAATGTTCAATAACTACAGTTTAAAGTAATTAGAAGTATACCCATGTAATAGATTTTGATGTACCTATTTATTTATATTAAAATTATGTATTTCCTAAATATTTATTCCTTAAAAAAAACCAACAAAACCCCTCCCTTACTAGAAATGCTGAATAAGCAGTTGTAAAAAAACATGGTATTGTTGGTTGTATCCTTTTTAGTAAGAAAAACTGTGTCAGTGCCTTAGATCAAACAGTGACCTTCAAATCATTTTCTTCTTAACTCTAAGCATCCTCCTGGCTATGCTGACTCTCCCAGTCACTGTTCAGGCAATGAAAAGGAACAGCTTATGTCAGGAGTGGGTTTCTTTATGGATCTGGATAGGATCTCTGTTTTGCCTTGTGGATCTAATTAGCAAAGCAATGCCTTGTCATTCAATCCCTGCTTTACTTACAAAGAGGCAATGAATGCTCCTGCACTGCCAAAAGCAGATCCTGATCCCCTACTCTCCTGTCATCTCCACTACACAAATATTAATTCATCCAGTCACTGCTTACCAAACCATCTAGTTCCCTTTGGAGTAGGATTGGGATGGGATCTGAGAGACTTCCAGAAGCATCTTCCTGAAAGCTTTGAATTGCTCCCCACCGAAGAGTCATCTGTCACGATGCTGGAAGGTTTGTTCCCTTAAATAATCTCATCTTTCATGTGCCATATGATAGGTTATGCATAACTTGCATCAGTTTCATGACATAAAAACACTTTATGCGAGCTGAAGCATCACCACTATGCCTCCAACTCACCCGTGCACACACACGTGCGCACACGCACATACACAAGAAATTTTTATCTGAGGTTCAAAGAAGCCAAGGACCAAGTGCTTCATAGAAAAGGCACAACAGTCTGCTCAAGAAAACGTGAGGTGTAAGCAGAGTGGGTGCATCACTGAGCAGCATTTAGTATAGGAGTCTCACTCCCTGGGATGAATGGATTTAATATTGTGGTTGTAGGCCATGTCCCTTCTTGGGCTTCCCGCTGTCATAGTGAGATAGGATTCCTGGCAGCTGGTGGACTTCTGCCCCCTGTTTTCTGAGAATAAATCTTAGTTTATCAAAGCAATCTAAAAATTGCTTTCTGTGTCAGATGGATATTAGTCTAATTCACTACTATACCAAGTTCAAACCACAGTCCTAACGTGAATTGCTAAGTGATAAGCACCAAGAATAAAAAAGTTCATGAAACTGATATTAATTTTCAGTTTCAGTAAGCAGAGTTAGATCAGTGTTGGATATTTTTAAAATACTGTCAAGAAGATTACGACCCATAATCAAAGTTTTGAGAATTGAACTTCTCACAGCTTTCCTAGTATAGAGCAAAATGTGATGTGGTAGTATCTAATCCATCACCAGCTGCTTTATTGAGACAAGAAGTAGTTTCCAAAACAGAAGAACTAAGGAACCCTGGCCTTTAATGAATTTGTGTCTTGATTTCCTATTAAATTTTTAACTTCTACTACAGCTATAAGGCCTAAACCTGATCTTTGTTAGTCTTATCAGACTTCTTCACTAGAGAAACTTTGATCAAAAAGTTGAATTTTTGATGCTTATTAATGCACAATCTTTGATTAGCTAGTTTCCGATAGATTAGGACAGTTATAGTATCTCTCTCCTTGGATTAATGTGCTTTAAGGGAAGATGAACACTTGTATTTCTTCATCCAAGAACAGCCTAATTAGAGACTCTTTCTTGAATTCCATTGTTTGTGAAAACGTTGCCTTTTCTTCTCCTAAAAACTACCCAAAACAGGCCAAGAGACTCATAAGTTTTTAGAACAAAATGGATACTACCATCTTGTCCTATCATTTCATTCCTCCCCCTTCCCTCATGCAAAAAGATTGATCCCACAAGGTTCAGTTAGGAAACACAGAAAAAAAAAATCTTCTCATTCTTCTCTATGTCACAAATCCAAGAAAGAGTGCTTAAAATTTTCAAGAAAAAAAGACATATGGATAGCTATTATAGACTATGTTAGACACTTCAGAAAATAGTAAATGACAAGATAATATTAAGGTACCCAAGGTAACATAAAAGAATTTATCCAGCCTTTTGTAAGACCACAAAATATGTTTGTATGTATGTATGTGCATATACAAGTATATTCAAAATTTAATTATCTTAAGAGATACTACAAACATACTTGGATGCTCAGACATGAACATGAGAATCCAGAGACTTGAAAGCTCTTGATGCAGTTCCCCTGTTCACAGAGGAACTTGGAGATGAAAACATAACCTTGGGAAAAATCAGGTATTATGGTGGAAGGAAGACTGTAGAGGATTAAAGCAACCCCTGCTTCAGCTGAAATGCTAAAATGGATTAGCAAAGACCCACAGCCAATACATTTGGATCTGTATCCTACTTAAACTTCATCTTATAGGCCAGTCACTATCCTTTACAGCCATGTGTTTCCTTCTAAAAACTGTCCTAGAACAGAAGTTAAAACAATAAAATAACAAACTCTTAATTAAATTTTAAACTAGCAAAAAAGTGAATTAAGCTAATCACTTGTTGGTCTCCATGCTACAACCGGTCCCACTGGTGAGCAGTCTTCTTCCAGGCTGTGAAATTCCGTGCACTTCTGTGATACATACCAACAGGACTTGCCTTGTCTCCATTGTCCCAAGTCACTGCAGACAGTTTGCACTCTCCCATTCACATTCTTTGTTCAGTGTGTACCACCTATGTAATTTCTGCCTTTCAGAGACTGTGTGTCACCAGAAAAACTTTTTTTTCACATCAAGAAGGACTGCTGTCCCTTAATATTTTTGCTTTTCTTTTCCTGCCTTTTTATGCATCCCTTTTCACCCTCTTACTTGATGAATTGTCTATATTTTATCTTTCTGTATTACATTTGTAATTTCTTCTCTGCCTAGCTTTGTACCCTTCATTGTCTATTCTCAGCACTATCAGACATTTTAAATTCTTAGAATGTACTTTGCATCATTTTCTTTGCATAAGAGCTTTCTATACTTGTCTCCTTCTCTCTACTTTGGGAGATATCCATCTGTTCAATTCTCCTGAGAAACAGGTCAGAACAAAGGAAAAGGCTTTACTCAAACTGACGGGGAACTGAGTAGCTGTAGCCTTTGCTTATGCTGGTGTTTTTGGGGGGTTTTTTTGGGTTTTTTTTTTTAATTGACGCATTATTCAGAAGCATTTGGTTCTGCCCACAAAGACAGAAAGAAATATCAGCAAACTTAGAGGAAGGAATCCCTTTGCTTTCAGATCATAATAATGCACTTCAAGTGTGTTAAATTTGTCCAATTAAGTGCTTAGTTGCTTGGATAGTCCCTGCAAGCTCCATTATGATGGATGGTACTTTTGCCAGTTTTGAAAAGTGAAATTAAAAGAACTGAGACAAGTGAAGAGCCAGAAGAGATGGACAAAAACAACATAATTCATACGGTGCTACAGTGCTAAACTACTTGGAAAGCAAAAGTCAGTTTTAGCACTACTGATAAGAATACCTGTGGAAAAAATAATAAAAATCATTAATACGCACAAAAAAGTTTTATCCAGACACTTTCACAAAGTTCATATTAAGAATTATGGCACCTGTCTTGCCCTTGTGTCTGTTTGTATGACTCTTCCTATATCTCCTTGGGTGCACTATACTAAATACTAAAAGCATTATCAAGCTATATCACACATATTTTCGTAAAGTACTATTGCAGACCTAGAGAGGCAGAGAGGTAAGACAAGCACAGAATACTCTTTTCCTCATCCTTCAGGCTCCTGATAGCCACATATCTCTCCCCTCTCTTTCTTGAATGATCCTAATCAACATCACCATGTAATTTGATTTCTTTAACACTGGGGGCCAGGTTTAGGGCAATGAGGTTGCCATAAACTTGGAAAACTAATGACAGAGATAGGCAGCCATATTACAGTGCTGGGTGTTAAGACTGAGAACTGAGCATACTGCAAAAAGTATTCATATTCTAATTAGAAACTGTCCACAAGTTAAGTACAAATGTGTCTCTACATTACAGAGATGCATTTAATTTTTGTTTCCATTTTCTACATTCAATATTAATGTGTAACTGTGGCCAGACAGTTCAAGGGTCACCCAATCCCTTGTCCCATGCACCATCTGTGTTCTGCATCCCTTTTCTGAGTTCTGCATTATCACAGTTATCCCACTGGCAGCACGGGTGAGAGCTAGGCTGTAAAAAGGCTGATCTTGTCTGTATGAGTTGCTGTCACACTAGTGATCACATCCTGTAATCTTATTATCTTCACCATGTCAGCAGTGACTCCATACTGAGACAAAGCTCAGAACTGTTAGACTGGTTGTCTTCTAAGTACAAACCCTCCCTTGCCTACAGAAATAGCAGGAAAGAGGGATTATAGCTCACAACATTTGATTTTTTGCTAACAGAAAAAGGATGAAAATTATGCTGATTCATATAACATACCTCAACATTCTTCAGTCAATGAAAAATTAAATTGAAGTGAAATTTAAAAAATATAATCAAAATGAGGACCATCTTTTTAGTGTTAAAAACAAGCATAGAATCACAATGAAACATCAATACTCTGAGTCTTCTACCTCTAGGATTGTTCTTATTAGAGAAAAAGGGTCCATAGTGATACAAAGCAAGTGGCAGACAACATGATAATGAACATTGCCACTCGCTTCCTTCTAATAAAATTCAAAAGACAGATTATCCTGGAATGAACATAACAGAAACAAGAATTTATTCTATAAATACATAGGTCAGAAAAGAAAAGCCAAGAAGAGAGTAGCCCTCTGATAAATAAGAATTGGTGATATATATGGAGAATGCTGAGGTACTCATCAAGTTCTTTGCCTCAGTCTACACTGTTAGTCATGTTTCCCCTATCTCTCAATTTCCTGAAACTCCAGGTGGCACTGGGAGAGAAAATTCCCACCCACTGTCAGTAAAGAGAAGATTTGAGACAAACTGATTAATTTGAGCAAGCACAGGTCTATGGGGCCTGATGACAAACATCCCAGGGTCCTGAAGGAGCTGGCTGATGTAGTTGTCAAGCTGCATTCTGTCATATTTGAAAAGTCATAGTGGTCAGAAGAAGCCATTAACTTGAAAAATTGAAACACCTTTATTTTTTAAAAAAGGGGAGAAAGGAAGATCCAGGGAACTACAAGCCTTACCTCTGTGCCTGGGGAGATCATGGAACAGATCCCTGTGGAAGCAAGGTTAAGGCACATATATGCAGGACAAGAAGATGATCCAAAAAAGCCGGTGTGGCTTTGCTAAGGGAAAATTGTGCCTGACCAAACACGTGGCCTTTTATGATGGAGTGACAAGGGGAGATCAACTGATATCATCCACGCAGACATTTAAGGCCTTCAACACAGAGGTTGACAAACAGGGGTAGACTATTAAGTGGATAAGAGATTGGATGGATGGATGGATGGATGGATGGATGGATGGATGGATGGATGGATGGATGGATGGATGCATTCAGACAGTTGTGGTCAATGCCTCTCTGTCCAGGTGGAGGCAGATGATGGGTGGTGTCCCTCAGGGCTCTGTCTTTAGAGTGGTGCTCTTCAATGTCTTCATCAATGACACAGACAGAGGGATCCAGTGCACCGTCAGCAGGTTTGCAGATGGCACCAAGCTGAGCAGTGCAGTTGACAAACAGAAGGAAGGGATACCATGCAGGGGGAACTGGATGAGAAAGACGCTCGTGGGAATCTCATGAGGTTCAACAAGTGCATGTGGGTCAGGGCTAGCCCAGACAGAAGTACTGAGAAGTCACTAATAGCAGTCCTGAAGGGAAGGACTTAAGCATTCTCATGGATGAAAAGCTGGACATGAGCCAACAGTGCATTTGCAGCCCAGACAGCGTGAGATCATGGCTAGCAGGATAAGGGAGGTGATTGTGCTGCTCTACTCTGAGACAGCAAACCCTCATGAGACCCCACCTGGAGAACTCTTTCCAGATCTGGTATCCTCAGCACAAGAAAGATATCTTTCACAGGAGGGCCACAAAGATGATCAGAGGATGTCTCCTGTGAAGACATACTGAGAGAGCTTGGAGAAGGCTCAGGGGAGACCTCATTGAGACCTTTTGGTACTTAAAAGGAGTTTACAGAAAAGAGGGAGGGCATCTTTTTCAAGAGCATGAATGTATACAACAAAGTAAAAGATTTTTAAACTAAGAGGAGAGATTTAGATGTTAGGAATAAATTCTTTATTGTGAGGGTGGTGAGTCACTGGAACAGGTTTCCCAGAGAACTTGGGGATGGTCCATGCCTGGAATTGTTTAGGGACAGGCTGGATGGGGCTATGAGCAACCTGGTCCAGGGGAAAGTGCCCCTGACCATGACAAGAGGGTTGGTATAGGTGACCTTTAAAATCCCTTCCTACTCAAACCATTTTATGAATCTATGAAAACCATAACCTGTAAACACAGAAAAAATTCTGGTTTTAAACAACATGAGAAGTGTATATGCAAATCAAATCCATTTTCTGGAGTGTCAGTAATCAAGGAAGGGTCTGGAGAACACCTCTGTCTACTCATAATTTGCATTTTGGAATACTTGTTTTGGTCATGCTATTTAAAACCAAGTAGACAGACGCAAGCAAAAGACAAACAAAGTACAAATGAAAGAGGCAGCCACAGTACACAGCTCTTTTCTACATAAAAGAATTTTGAAAAATGTTAAACCGGTCGTGTTACCCTTTTTGGCTTGGTAGAGTACACACTGGTATCTTTTGCCTTTCCACAAGTTCACAGATTGCTTGCGGTGAGGAAATTAATTTTATGCTCTGATTATTGAAGCTGTTCTACAAAGAGGGAGTAACAGACTTCAGCCTATTATTAGTGCACTAAGCTGGGCGGAGAGTTATGGGTTCTAATCCTTGCTCCCTGAACTGGGTCTGTATTTTAACCTATGTGTATTTAATGCAGAAGGTACAACTGCAGCCAGTGCTGGGATTTGTAGCATTCATACTGAGAGTATGAAATCTCTTTAAAAACTATCCTTAATTATAAGAAGATTTCTGAATGACAGGGAGACTCCAACAAGGATGAAGTTCTGCTCTCCTTACTCTGTCATTTGACTGGGCGAAGACTAACAAAGAGAGAGTATAAAAGTTTTAAGCATCCACTAAATTCTGAAGCAGAATAAAACCAGTGTATTTCAGAAAGGTAATGGGTGTCGCAGACATCTTTTATGAAAATCCTTTTCTTAGGATTTTTTCCAGCTGAGAAGCTGAGAAGCTACAGCAACAAAATGTAAACAATGGTTATCTGCTGCGGTGGAATGCATCAGGTGTGTCTGTGATTGGCCCATCTTGAATGTTTACAATTAATGGCCAACCACAGACCAGATAGCTTGGACTCTCTGTCTGAGCCACAGACCTTTGTTATTCATTTGATTCTATTCTTAGCTTAGCCTTCGGAAAAAACCTTTCCTTCTATTTCTTTTTAGTTAGTTATAATGTAATATATATATATCATAAAATAATAAATCAAGCCTTCTGAACATGGAGTCAACATTCTCGTCTCTTCCCTCACCTGAAAACCCCTGTGAACACTGTCACAAATGGGTTCATCATTTTCAATACTAGATGTTTAATGCTTCACTCACCTCCTTTGAGGTTTTATCCTCGTAGATTTGTCATTGCATATAATTAGACATTAGAAAGAGCTGTCTATCACTCCTAGGCCAAATCTTGCAACTTTATTGTCAGACCAATACAATACATTTATTTTTTAAAATGGGCTGGAAAATTTCTGCTCCTAGTTCTGTGGCTCTCCTTCTCTCTCTCTCTCTCTCTCTCACACACACACACACACACAGACACACAGAATTAGAATCAGAATTAGAATCCTAGCTCTCTGGGTCTCATTCTTCTCTCTCAGAACTAGAATTTGTCTAAGAAATGTTGACATAATCATGAATAATTCCCACTGGAAGAATTACTGATACTCATTATGGTTTTCCATTCTGAGACTACTTTTTCTTTTTAATGTTAAAAAACTGTGGTTTTTGTCCTGAGAAAGGCTAGTCTGAATGGTATATTCAAGAAAGGGTCACCAATAATTGCTCAATTATTAGAAGCCTAATTTCTCATGAATGAGCATTACGTTAGAGATTTCTATGCTATGTAAATGTGCAGCATGATGTCGAATCTTATTTGTGATTGGATACTGCCAACTGTTATGAAACTTCTTTCTCAATTTTTTTTAATAATATCCCAGATGCTGCAGTTTCATAGGTCCAGTGGTAATGAATTTTGACAGATTTGTGAATGCAAAGAACTCAGATTCCTTTTTGTTAAAGGGAGACTCTATGGCATGAGGGGTTCAGAAACCAACATGTGCAAAACAAGGGTGGGAAGTAGCAGAAACAGTAGCTCATGCTATGACATAGAAGAAACCCCCAGTAGCCAGAGCAACACAACTGCTTTCTGTTCGTGCAGCTTTTCCCATGAGTAGTGTGTTCATCACAAATCAGTGTTAATTTTGATATGTATTTATTTTTCTCCTCAATGTGCACAGGAAAAACTATTAGCAGCTTGGGTATCAGCCAAAGGACAGGCAAATATGAAGAATAATCAAATAATTCTAATTTCAATGAATACAGAATGCTTCTACAGTACAGAAAAGCTGGAGATAAATTTCTGGAAACCTTCAGAATCACAGAATCATAGCATGGCCTGTGGGCCACATTTCTTTTGGATGCGACCCGGGATACAGCTGGCTTTCAGGGTTGCAAGTGTTCATTGCCATCTCACACTGATCTTCTCTTCAGCCAACACTCACAAGTCCTTCTCAGGGCTGCTCTCAATCCATTCCCCGCCCTGCCTATACTTGTAGTTGAGATTTCCCTGACCCAGGTGCAGGACTCTGTACTTGGACTCCTTGAACCTTATGAGGTTTGCAGAGACCCATCTCCCAAGCCTGTGTTGACCCCACAACAGAGCTTGGTGTCAAGTAATGATAGGCTCAAAGGTAGGTGTCTGTAAAATTAAGTAAGAGCAGTCTTAGATTAATATTATTCCTGAGAATGAGTAACAGTTTGTGATATTGATCTCCTTGTCACCACAGCTGGGTTTAGCCAAACCCAGAATCAGGGCTGAAAAAGCAGAAACCGTTACCAGCAACAGAATATTCAAAGATGGGCCATAAAGCAGGAAATGTCACTTTGCAACCTGGGAGATGTAAACACCAAGTTAGACCCATTACTGCTGACCTGCCAATAGGTACTGCTGAGCATATCACTGCAAACTGCTGCTACTCTTAGAATCAAACTGCTAGCACAAAAAACAGCAAATCAAAACCAATGGATGAAAGGGGTTTCTGTCCTTTATTTTGTCCTAAAACATCTCTGATGATGTGTCTTCCTTTATTTTGCATGAGATTTCTTCAGGTAAAACCATGGATCAGCAATCCTCTCCACTGTTTCTGAAAACCTTTTGATATAAAAACTTGGCATGGAATGGATAATATCATAAGGGACTTCTTCGTCAAAACTCTTAACTTCTCTAAAAATAACAAGATAATTAAAAATATTTCAGGAGGCTGTACTGGCACCATGAAACTAACTATTATATGCTATCCCACTTTCAGTATGTAGTTACTCAGGGAAAAGAGAACAGAGCAATGTTCCACTAACATATAGTAGCAGAAGAGCAAACAAAGAGATGTGTGATGATAGCACAAACCATGAAGTTAAACTAGCTCAACAGTTCTTTCTTAACTGCAAATGGGACACCCCAAAGCAGTTAGCATCATGTAATTCAAACCTTAATTATTCACATTTTCACTCTAAAAACATCACCTGCTATAGGAAATGAGTTTTTCATAATACAGCAAAGAGAAAATTTGATTTACTGTATGCCATAAGTAGTTAGAAACACCTTTTTAAGCTTAATATAAATAATAGGAATGAAACTATTCCAGTTTTCAGTAGTGCAAAAGAATTGTATCAGCATATCTGGAGCTGATGAATTGCAAACATTCATTAAAATAACCAATGATGGATTTCAAATTAAATCCATCATCATAAGTCATTTACAAGTGAGTCTATCAGGTGTCAGCAGAGGGAAAGAGGTCTTATACCACAGACATGCTGCAAGTATGCCTCTTCCCCTGGTATGAGACAGTCTTGCTGTCTTCTCTATCCATTTCTTTCTTGCTTCTTGATGCTGCACAGAAGCACATTAGGAGGAGGCATGCTGGTATCACCAACCATCCAGGCATCACTGTGGTTGTGTAAACCAACTGACTGTCCACTGTTGGCAGCCATGGCTATTACCTTGTTATGAAAAGGGACACAAAGACACTAAGACTTTTCTTCTAAATAAAGTTACATTTATGCAATGGTCAACCTCCTCAGTCTGTTATACATGCTTTGAGAAGGCATCCAATGTTTAACCCCCCCGAGAGCTAGAAGGAAGAACAACAGTAAACTTTTGATGTTATCATATTTGCTTAGATTCCCTTTACAGTTAATGAAGAGAAAGAAACACTTCTGTGGCATGATTCATGTGTTCTATTTTGGTTCAGTTTAGGTTAGGATGAGATGAATCACACGCTAGAAATGCCTAGTTTATTCTACTCATCTAGATGAGGAGACTAGCTAATTCTGCACTAGAGATAACTAAAGCTAATTGAACTCAAACTTTTTTTATGTTTTCTAAATCCCATTCAGGTGGTACTATATACTGTTAGGCACATGCAGAGGCATGGACTCAGTATCAAAGATAATAAAGTCATGTATATATAAAATTTACATGTCACAAGTTCCAGGCAATAGCTGACCATGAGTTTCCTGATTCTGGTTTCTGGGCTCTGTTTTTGGACAAAGTTCTGTTTAATGAGTCAGTCACTGACTTTTCTTCTAGATCTGGAATCCCGTGACTATCCTGCCATACTCAAAATCTTAAGAGAAAGTCTTCAAAGGATGGAAATGTTCTAATCTTCTCTGTGGAGTACAAATGTTAAAGTAACTTCAAGTCAACTCACAACTGAAGGTAGCGCAGTGCTGAATAAATGAGCGAAGCAGTACAGCACCTGATCGCTGAGCCTTCAGCTAACAAGAATAACAGGAGACTATGGTTTATCCCTGTCACAAGCCTCTGCAAAAGAGAAAAGGATCTGACACATACTTATTAGTTTTTTACAGCAAACCAGAGGAGAATTGGAAGTAAGGGCCCTAATCCAAGTGCCAAATGCAATCTTACATTACACTGTAACTCAAATCCCCATTCTACATCTATTGTACAAGACTGTCTGCTGGAAAAACAGCTTGTGTAGCAGAAGGAAAAGGCAGTGACAGGCTGCTTAGACAATGTTATTCAGCATAATCTCACTGTTTGTCTAGCATTACTTAATGTCCACAAAGAAGTTATTTAAAACATTACATATCTGTTTCTCTTAATTTAATTTTAACAACAAAACTCGGGATCATTTTTAATGTATTTAGAAAAATATACTCCAACTGACACTTATAAAGAAAATGGAGTGTGAAGCACGTATCCTTGGATCTCTTTTCTTCACCTGAGAACAAGAGTACTGACAAAGAGGTAGTTTCTCCACAAAGCCAGGCAATTTTCAGACCTAGTATTTCAATGAGCACTTCTATTTTTGTCATGCTGGACAAGCGTGCTTGACCATGTTGAGAATTCTTCCCTGTTATTGTGTATTTTTCACAGCACTTCAAAGGAATTCATTACTTTCCTCTTTTTTTTCTCACTTAGAGATGACTCTGGACAGCTAATTACAATATGTCTCACTATGTCAACGATCTTTTGACTCCTAATTTAGAGTAGAATAAAAGATGAGGATATATCACAATGGCCCTGTAGATAACACAATCAAGACCTCCCTTAAGAATTTTCTATTTCAGCAGATTGTACTTGTCTGTCCTGAGCTAATGGAACTAAAAAGAGTTTGAGGGGGAGGGTTGAAATTTTCTGTTGGGGTTTGTTGTTTGTTGGGTTTTGGTATTTTTTTTGATTTTATTATAAATGGCAAAGTTCAATCCACAAATGGATAAGAGCTAAACAGGCTGGAGTTCTAGAAATTAGATATAATTCTTGGTTTTGATGAGTCATAACTTTTCAGGGGAATAGGGTGTTTGTAGCTGAAATGGACTAGCTCTTGAACTTATCCCATAGGCCATTTAATTTATGGCTTTCATCCCTTTTAAAAACCTGAAGAAAAGTGATCTGACCTCTAAAAATCACATTTTCAGAACATCCCATAAGACAGCAGGAAGGAATGCAGATTAAGAATGCAGTTCCAGCACCTTGCTCTTTAAAATGCTTTTAAAGCCTGTCTTACTCATTCATCTTTTAACAAAGATGAATGCACATGACAGGTTTTATCCTAGTTGGCCTAGTAAGGCAAAAATAATGTTAAATCAATGCCAAAGTGATCAGGGATGAGACCAGGATCAAAGTTCTGATCAGCCCACAATGGATTACTCTGTCTCAAATATTAGAAAGAAATTCTTTAAAATAAATTGTTGGTAAAATAGAAATATATCCCTGAATCAGCTAAGGCATCTCACTGCTACCATTAACTAAATTTTACTCATCAATGAAATGACACCTGGAGAAAAAAAAAGCTAAACATAAACATAGTGGAGGACCTGACCACTGTGGAATTAAAACAAAATTGGAGTTATTGAATACAAAGCAAGTACCTAAAGAGTTCAGATATCCATGAGAAAGACAGTGAGGAGGGTGGAGGGAGGGGAGAGGAACAAATAATCTAATGAATATGTATAGTGTTAAGTGCTAACCTTAAAAGTCCTGCAAGTGTCTTACACTTGCTTGTGGAAATGGCACAAAGATCTTCAGCTAGTTCTTCGGCTTCAAATCTCCCCTTGATTTCAATTGTTTTTCAACATCTTACAGTAGCTGCACAACCACACCTAGTGGATATTTCATATTCATTTGAGAAAATAGATAAGTAAAATTTTCAGACAAAATGTGTATTTTCCATTAACTATGTCACTGATGGTTCATGCACAAGGATTCCTTCTTCCTGCCTTGTATGAGAAAGCCACAAGATACAGATGGCTTTTTATGTAGCCTGTAAACTCAACAGAATGCATAGGGTCTCTGTGAGCATCAAAATGTCTTCACATTTTTTAAATATTCCACACACTTGTGAATAATTTGTCACCTCCTCCAGTGAAGGAGTCAATCCCCAACAGAGAACATCTGGTCTTTAGATCCCACATTCTGAAGCTAATGATGTTACTGAAATGCTTAAAGACAAGGCAGTTACCAAGTTGAAGATCTCCTTTGCATCACCAGTACTGCTCTCCTCCAGTACTCAAAAACAGTGTTAGCATATACAAATATTTATGTACTTGTGTAAGTGCAGATATATATCCTCTGACTGACCTTTTTCTCCTTTGTCACTCTATTCTCTCCTCCTGAGTTCTTGAATTTAATGAATTATAGAAGAACAGAATTGTTTAGGTTGGAAAAGACCTCTACATCGAGTCCAACATTAAAAGAAGCACTGTCAAGTCTACCACAAAGCCACATCCCCTAAATCTACATGTCATTTAAATAAATACCTCCAGTGATAGCAACTCCACCACTTCCCTGGGTATCCTGTTCCAGTGCTTGACAACACTTCTGGGTAATAAATTTTTCCTAATAAAATCTAAATCTCACCTAGAGCAACTTGTGGCCATTTCCTCTTGTCATATGGCTTATTACATGGGAAAAGAGACCAACTCCTTCCCTTTGTTTTTTTTTTTCCTTTTTAGAACACCTTGCATGCTTCTTCTCTCACTAATAATCATAGAAGTCCCACTGAAATCAGCAATCTGTCTAAGACAATTGGCAAAGCAAGGGCCCATAGTTTGAAAAATTATAGACAGCATTGTAGAACATCTCCTGCTACTGGGAGACTATAGTTTATCTTTTTTTTTTTTTCTTCCTCTTTTTTTTTTTTTTCTTTTTCTTTTTTAATAAGACCCTGTCACAATTCTAGACTAGGATCCTGGTATGACTCTCCCAAAGAAATCCTGAACATGGATTGACATTTCATGTGTTCTGAGCACTGTTTTCAGCAGACAGGCTGCATTCATTCTCCCTTCTGCAAGCATAGACTGGTGGTGCCATTCTTACCAGCTGATCTCAGCACCCAGGAAAGTTCACAGTTATGTTTAACTTGTATTGATATGGTCACTACATCCTGCAGCTGATGCCTGTGCAGCGCTTGTGACTGCTACATTAAAGTGGTAGGACAATAACCTGATTATTCCAAATTGACTTGGGATATAATCAGAATATTGAAATGCTTCCAGTATACTTCGAAGTAGGTTTTATATGGATTTTAAAGGATGCCAATTCAAAACTGTGTTAATTATTAGCAGAGCCAAAAAGAAAACTGAGATTCAATTGCCCACTGTACCCACCACCTAGAGGCCTCATTTTTATACGTTATGTCAACAGGAGAACAATGAATAACCATATTCCTTGCACTATTTACCTGAATAAGGCTTGCATAAATTCTGACACTTGAAGGTCGTTGTCAAGTATCAGAGATTCTCACATTTTTTAGATTTGTCAGTACAGATACCTAAGGAATATTAAACAGCCAGACCCTTCAATTACAATTACCTTTATTAAATAAAATCCTTATCAGCTGTATCATTATTGAGAGAAATTACAAACACCAAGATATATTCATCACAGTACCTGATTTCTGCAAAAGAGTATTAATCAAAAAGTTTCAACTTTATCAACGGCACAAATGAAATGGCATTTTCCATTGCTTATTACACAAAGCTCAGTGGGGTAAAGAATAACAAATCTTAATATTCCAGAGTTGAGCTAATGCATTATTTCTCCAGCTTCACAATACTTTTGAAATACCTTACATTTCAAATCAAGGAACATACATTTTAAAGGTGATTTAGACAATAAAACTAACATCTGCCTTTTTCATGTCAACATGGTTTGTCTTAAAGCATAAATTGGTAGGCTTATGAAAGCTCATGTTTAGGTAACAATTATAGTGCTGTTGGAATTTATTAAATCAAAATATTTTTACAAGGAAAATGTGAGCACTTATTGTAAGATTAATGGCCAATATTTAATCGAAATTATGTAGAGTTCAGTTAATTATTCAATTAATTTTTATAAAAGCAACAATTAATAGGAAAAAACACACTTGTGTGAGAAGAAGATTTCAGCTTTACAGGTGAAACAAAAAGAAATTAAGCCAAATATCTGAGCTGATCTTTATTTGGCATGATTTCTGCCAGATTAAAGAACTTCAGAAATGTAACATCAAATTTGTGACTTCTGCTTTTAGAGCACTTTTAAAGGCAAATTGCAGCAATGAATGTTTTTAAACCAAAATAATAAATAAGACTTCTAAATCAGACTACTGTTCAGAAAGTTTTATGCCAGACTGTTGTCTTACCTACTATGAGTATATATTTTACTTGCATGATATGCATGTAATATGGCAAAAGGCAAGTAATAGAATGACTTTTTCAATGTGTCAGAATACTTAACAAAATACCTTGACATTAGTAGATGATGATGCAGCAAAATCCATATTCCATGCCACATCTGGAGTATAGGAGCATAAAACAGGTCTCACTAGTATGTATATCATTCTGCTTCTTGATATTTTGTAGTTCTACTACATGTTTTGAACATGCATTTTCTTCTTTAAAAGAGTTTTTGCATTTGATATTTAAGCATAGAAGTAGGACAAAGAATACAAAAGCTTAGAAATTTAAGGTTCCACCAATCAAATGATTATTCACTAGTAAGGAAAAAACTCTAATTACTCTAAAATATAGTATGTTAAATCTTCTCCTGATTTATGCCTGCCTATGCTGATCTCCTTCACTAGTAAGGGAAAAAAATCCCATTGCTCTTCTTAGAATCTTCTGAAACTTCCCAATAGGTATAGATCTTCAGCAAAGCAAACCCTTTTGTAAAGCATTGCTACTCACAAATATTTTCTATAGCTTTAACACTGATGTGTGAAGCTGCCCGGAGACAGGATCAGTGATGGAGCCCTGACTAATCCTCTGTGGTGCCTCTGGTTTCATGGCCAATTTGGAAAAGAGTAAATGTTCTTCAAAATTTCAGTCAAAAATGGTGCTGGTATTTATCCCACTACCACAGGAGAAAAGAAGAAAAAATTTGCCCACAATTCATTCCATAATAACTAATCTCTTGTCTATCCAGAGAAGGAATTAATAGCTGCAAAAGCAGTGTACTAAAAAATTGGAAATTTCTTTTAATAGTGTAATACAGGTTATTCTTCAAAAAGATGCCTTGCCAAACGTGCTAACCTCAAGTATCTTCCAAGCCTCAGAAATGGGCAACTTTTGTGCCTCAGGCATTGGACCCAAACAAATTGACAGCAGAGTATGAGTGGTTTTGACCCTGGAAGAAAAAGTAAAGCCAGAAAGATTCCATTCATTCTAGAAGGGATCTCACTAAGTGGTACCAAAAATAAAGATTATTTAATGTGTCTCATACAGCTAAGCTTTTAGAGTTTCTCATGATGGTGAAGAACAGTTGAGAAAATCCTTACATTATCTGGAGAAGTGGACAAAATGTCATGACAAATGTGTCCACGGTAGCTTCTCACTGGTACAAGAATAAGCACACACTTAACAAAATTGAAACCATGAGATCTGTGACTTCTCCTAAGACTGTGCTAACCTTGATATCATAAGTCAGTGCAAAAAAATCGTTATACTTTCAGTTTTAGCAGATCCTCTGGCTTGTTTTGCAAAGGTTAATAATGCTTTCCACATGCCACTGGCTTTCTGATAGCACAGATTTAACACAAATTGCTATCCAAGAAAAGAAGTTACTTTAGGACTTCACTTAGAAGTAGTGTCTCTAAACCATTAAAGAATTCCAGTGTCCAAATACCCCTTTACACGTCTGTTACTAACCTACTTCCTTCATCTCCTGAGCCATCATTAGAAGAATGAGATTGAGTATAATGTCCTATGCCATACTGCTTAGCTGCTGACAAGCAAAATGTAGACAATCTTTGAGTGTCAGGCCCAAGATGTTGCTGTCAGGTTGAGGCAGATGAAACCTGGTGGTCTTCAAGGCCCCTTCCAACCCAAGCCATTTTATGATTCTATGAATGAAATAAAGGAGTACAATTATTCACGGCAATTCATTGTAAGATTACTTCCACTTCACCTCTGTCCATTCTGTTCTCTCTTCCTGATTTTTTCTTCATATGTTCTTGCTTCATCTGCCAGAAAATTAGGCAGCTGTTTTCAGGAAAGGCATGTTGAGCATTCAGATTTCATACCTTTTTTCATATTCAGGAAGTAAGAGGGTAGGAAAATGTTATGTGTATATCTATCTTTATATATATCTATATATATTTATATCAATCATTTTATAATATTTATAACAATCCCTTGTCAAAGGGATTGCTATACATTTATAATAAAACAGTGAATGTTTGGCCACAATATGCTGTGCTGATTTAAAGGACATTCAAGTCACAGATCTAAGACACAGCAGACTGGGAAAAGCAGTCAGAAGTAAGAACTTCCTTTTTAAAAATGGAACTTCCATTCAGTAAAGATTGTTGAGATTCTGAAATAAATTCACAGCCAAAATGAGGACAAAACATTGAGACATCTTGGAATTTAGTGGGTCAAATATAATTATTTTTTGAAACTTTCAATTCTATCCTTAATTATCTTTAGGTAATGTGAAGTCTCTGCATTATGAAAAAATATAAGCTGACATCATTCCTTGCCCAACAATTGTCCTTCAAAGTGACTTCTTTTGTCCACGATCTCTGCTGGAATTTCCAGCAATATTGCACTCTTTGTTATTAGCCCATGGCTGCTCACTTTTTTGATACTGTTCTCAGTTCTGCTTCAAGAAAATTCAATGCAAAAACACTCATTGGCACTAGAGGTTGCTAATTCAGAAGAAGTGTTTATTTTTTGAGGTCTTTTCCCCAGTCATAATTCATTATGTTCTCATGTGGGATTTATTGACATATGGCATAGGAAAAAAAAAGAAATCAAAATAAAGTCAGTTTTAGAAAAATAATTATTTGTCTCTTCAAAATACAATTCTCAGTTTAATTGACATGAAGCACTTTTACACCTTAATGAAATTCCTTCAAAAATCAAAATGTGTTTACATGAATTGTTGAATTTTTAACTCAAGTAATTCAAGAAATGCACACTGGATAAAGGCCTCTGTATTCTACCTTGTGCAAAGACATCTGCAAGTCATCATAGAATCATAGAATGGCTTGTTTTGGAAGGAATTTTAAAGATCATCTATTTCCAACAACCAGGGACACCCTCTAGTAGACCATATCACTCAAAGCCACATCCCACCTGGCTTTGAATGTAGGGATGGGACATCCACAATTTCTCTGGGCAACCTGTTCCAGTCTCTCATCACCCTCACAGTATTCTGAATTTCTTCCTAATTTCTAATTTAAACCTACCCTCTTTCAGTTTAAATCCATTCCCCCTTGTTTTAGCACAGTGTGACCTTTTCAAAAGTCCTCTCTTGGAGCCTCTTTAGGTACTGACGTGCGCTGCAAGGTCTCTGAGAAACCTTCTCTTCTTTAGGCTGAATAACCCCAATTCTCCCAGCCTGTCTTCACAGAAAAGCTGCTCCTACCCTGTGATCATCAAAAATAAAAATCCTGGACACTTTTGCTGCATGAAATTGAAAAATTGGGAAAAGGATTTCTTGATTTCAAAGGTTAATTACAAATGTCATCATCTTGCCCAGATAAAACATTATTAAACACAGGCAAAGAAAAATATAATAGGTCTGTAAAAGAATTTGGTTGTAAGATGAAATAGTTATTCCATTTCTCTAATATGACAATAAATCTCCTGAAGTCTGGAGGAAGGCCTCCTTATGTACCTAGGAGTCCATGAAAGTCAAGAAAAGTTCCTTATCAAAGGAGCTTGAGAATGAAAGCACAAAGAAATATGTCAAGCTTTAGGTCCCCAAATTCAGCACCTTCTATGCTGTAGGGCACACTGCACAGCAACACTGGCCTGCAGCAAAGGATCATTCATGGCCTGAGATCTCCAAAGAAGCCCTAAAGTTAAAGCTTCCAATGGAAATGTGCCTATTTTGGTGCTGAAAAGCAAAATATAAGAGTTTTAGTAAATATTCCAGACTTGGTGGTCTGCCCAGTCCTAACAAAAAATCCATATAAAGGAAAGACTGTTGGCTAGCTCACCAAACTGTCAATTAACCACCTGAAGGTGAGAATCAGTCATGATTTGGCTTACTTAGAGATAGATGGAAATGAGCAAGCAGCACAGCTGAAGGCTTTTGTTAGACTTAGTGTACTAGTAACAGATTAATAATTTAATTTCCTTCTGGCTTTCTGTCTCCAAGGAACCGATGAGCTTTGACACTACTTCTTTACCAGAATTGCAAAACCCTGAGCCATAGGAGAAGTAAGAGTCAAGAAATCCTTAAGTTCTCACTCACTTGAACATTT
>NW_005054418.1:2028669-2040337 GCF_000277835.1 Geospiza fortis | reverse complement strand
AACTTCACTGTCATCTATTGCTATTAAGTCATTTACACAATTAAAAAGCAATTATGAATGAGTATTGTTGGATTAGATGAAAATACTCTGTATCACTTTTCATGCATAATACAGCATAGCCTTGTTACATGCGGAGTTTTGAAAGGTGAAATAAAATGCAATCATTTATGTAATTAAATATAGACAGGAACACAAAACCAGAGTGGAGGTGCCGATGGTTTGTGACAGTCAGTTTGTATGTCAGCAGACAGAGTGAATTTAAGTTGAGTTTAATTACCAATTTTTGGAAATTCTCAATTGCTTTTCATAGAAATTATTAGCACATCATATCCTACTAAATAGTATTTATTAATGTAATTTAAAAACCTACTGTATTAAATATAATTTAAGCATCCCTTGTAATAGTCAGCTATTAACTGACTACACACAGGGCACTAGGAAAAAAAAAAGGTTTTTACATTAATTGCAGTGCTTTGATTAAGAGTATTTAGAATTAAGGTAGTTGTTCTTCAGTCTCCATGTACAAAAGCCTTTGAATTTCAAAAATTTTATTATGATTAGACTCCTTGCCTGCTCTGAAAGAGCTAAAGAGCCAAGATTGGCAGCTCAAACAGGAGCTTCCAGAGGAAATGTCTAGAACTACAGAGTAGGAAGAAAGAAAAAAGTATTTGTAGCCATGCATCAAGCCAGTACGTTAGGGGAGTAGAACACAGAGGGAATATGGGGTAGAAGAGCAATTTGGAAAATCACTGACTTGGAATTGGAAGTTGATGTATCAAAAGCTGCATGAAAGGGAAGTTTTTAAAAAGTAGGCAGTCAAAATTCTGCCTTGGAGTTCATGATGTATCACATTGCTCTTTTGGCTTGCAGGGCTCTCCAGCTTGCACCAGGCAGCTCACACATTAAAGAGGCTGCTAATCTTAGAAGCATGTCCCTTTTCAGTTCTAGAATCTCACCTATGTCCTCCCAGGCTGGCCCAAGGTCAGGTTTCTGGGATACAGCTGGGATTTGGATGGATTACAGGGACCTGTCAAACAGCATAATGGTTTCCTGATGTGATCTGCAGAGTGTTTCTACACTGCAGTGTGATCACTGTTCTAACAGAACTCATTTTAAACAACATAGCCCAAAGAAAATTCTGCACAATGTGTAGCTCTGGCAAGGACAGTGCTGTGCCTAAAATTGTAAGTACAGTGAAGCAGACTGATGAGATCCATCAGTTCCGTCAACTCTTCCTCCTTCACTAAGACCTACATGTATTAATGGTACCAGTCCCTGCTGTCTTCAGGAAGCCAGCTGATAAGGCTGGTTTCACCCTATACTCAATGTCTACTGCACGAGGAGCCACAGACTCTCAGGGCGAAAATGATCTCATTTTCAAAAGATCTAGCATTAACACTTAAATTAAATAATGACTTATTCATTTGTGTGAAATTTATTACATTGTATTTGATATAAGCACTAAATTTACTTAAGTAATGTTTTATTAATTTTAAAAAATTACTTGAAAGAGTAACAAATTCGACTTGCTACTTAAATAATTTAATTTCTCAACTGAGTAATTGTTTTACTTTACATTTAAAAAGTATAAGAAACTCACTGTAGTTTCATGCTGTGAAATCACTCTTAACTTTTTTTAAAAACCACCTTTGGTTCAGAGATGTTTAAATGTTAAATGTTAAATCTTAAAGTCAGCTGTCATGAACTCCTCAAAGCAGAGTGATAACGTATATATAAAAATACATATTACTACATAAACCTCAAATTTTAATCATTTTAATCATTGTTCAAGTATCAAATATTATTTTGTATAGTATCCTAATATTTAAATTACAGTTTATTTTACTACAGATGATAAAAACTAACATGGAGATGTCAAGTTACCCTGGAAAAACAGAGAGTAGAACTCTTAACTTTGTATTCAGCCTAACTCTTTATAAGTTGAACTCCATGATCTCAGAGGTCTTTTTCAAGCTAATTGATTCTGTGATTCTGTGAAGTGAGAATATGTGAGAGCATCAGCCCTAAGAACATCCAGGACTGAAGGCTGCCTTCTGGCAAGAACAAAGCAAAAACCTAGAAACTTTATCTTCTTTCCATGGGGAAGTTTGGTGCCTTGAATATCATTTGGAGAACACGCCAGCCCCATCCTGCATTCAGCCACCCTCTCCATGCACACTGCTGAGCTCCCACTGCAAAGGCAGGGTCCTGGAAAATATACAGTGAAAGGAAACAAGGATGATCAGTGTCATCCTCTTTCTTCCTGGGACAAAATGAGATAAATAGGTCTTTTTATCTTGGAAGACGGATTAATTAAGGGGGATATAAATGTTAATGAGGGACACAATCATAGACGGCATGGAGAATATGAATACTGAAGGGGTGGGGAGAGCTGCAGGGACCTCTGTAAGGAGCACAGTTTGGGCTGTTCCGTGCTGGGCACAGCTGGTTCCAGCTGTCTCCAGCTGGACCCCACATCAGGGTCCCACAGCCAAGGGCTGGAGCCTTGGGTTAAACATTAAACGGTGAAAACTGCTGCACAGTGAGAGAGAGAAGTTAGAGAGTAAGTCCTGTGTGTAACAGCTGACAGAGCTGGGGCTGTTTAGCCCAAAGAGAAGGAAGCTCAGGAACCTGAAAATAGGTGGTAGCACAGTGAGGGTTGGTCTCTTCTCCCAGGAACAAGTAACAAGACAAATAGACGCAGTCTTAAGTTATGCCAAGGGAGGTTTAGGTTGGACATTAGGTGGAATTTTTTCACAGAAAGTATGATTAGACATTGGAATGGGCTACTTGGGAAGATGGTGGAGTTCTGGATGTGTTTAAGAAAAGATTAACATGGCAGATGGTGCCATGGTGTAGTTGACAAGGTAGTGTTGGGTCATAAGTTGGACTTGGTGATGTCAGAGGTCTTTTCCAACCTAATTGATCCTGTGATTCCTGGAAGTGAGAATATGCGAGAACTTCAGCCCTGCAGACACCCAGACTGGTGAAAAGGTAGAAGAAGTTGTTCCAGACACCTGAGCAGAGATTCCTCTTCAGCCTGTGGTGCAGACCTTGGTGAAGCAGATGTCCCTCTGCAGCCCATGGAGGTCCATGTGTGAGCAGAGATCCACTTGCAGCCCATGGAGGAGCCCACACCACACCTATGTGCTCTTTCGTCATTTGTTCTCCCCTGCCTTACTGAAGAAAGGGAGTGAGAAGGCAACTGGGCAGGTGTCTGGCTGCTGGCCAAGGTCAAGCCATCAAACTCTCCTGAGTATTTTGACAAATTCTGGCAGGTAGAACTCATTTTCTTAAGAAGTAAGTTGTGCACTGGTAAAAGAAAAAATAAGGCACTGAAGAGCATGTTAAATTAATCCAAATAATATAAATTCTTTTATATTATAGAAGAACTACCACAACTTTTATATTTGGTAGTTCAAGATGGTAATATCATGCATACTTTCCAGTCTGTTCTTTGAACTTGCAGGTGCAGCTCCCCCTGAATGCAAAGAAGGACTTTAGTGAGGTCTAACTTACCAAGAAAGTACACATCATCAAAGGAGCTATGACATGGAAGAATATGGGTTATATAATTTCCAGGAAAAATAAATTTATCAAAATATTATATAAAATAAAAAAAAGGTGGATTCTGGTGGATTCTGACTTCCAGATGTTACGGCACCTGATCAGAAGAAAACCTTTTTATTCTGTAATATGATAGGAAGTCAAAAGATTAATGCTAATACCATAACAACAGATATGCATGAAAAATGTTTGCATTATCACTCTGCCTATTCCCTTCAATGAACTCCTAAAACTGCAGTAAGGAAAGCACCAGCTTGAAAAGAATGAATGGCATATATGCTGTGTTTCTGGCTGATAGCACAATGTTCAGGTAGTGAGACAATAACAAATTCCAGAACATGCTGCTGAGAATGAATTGTACATGTTGAAGCCAATTAGGGCTAGAGTTCCAGCATTTTCCAGCAACCTTCAGATCTTGCATAAGACAATTTTAATTGTGGATGCTTTTTGCCAGGAATTCAAAACCAAATCAAGATGTGATATCACCTAACCCTCATCCCTTCAATAAATATGACTCATCATGCTTCCAAAATCAAACAGCATGTTGAATTTTAATCAATTATAGTCAGCTAAGCTCCAATTGTCTTTCCTGTATACATTTTCTAGTTTAGTTTGGTGAAGTATACAAAATTTAAAGAGCTCTAGGAAAAAAAAAATAAGGAGCATTGAAGAGAAATGTGGTTTATGTTAAAGTCATTCCTATGAACACCTGTGAAACTGTTGAGTTTAATTGGGCTACATCTGCTCCTGATTTTGCAAGTTCTGACTGATTATCTATCCTCATATTGTATTGAGTTGTCTCTTCCTTTTTCCTTTCTCTATGTCTTTTGGGGTTCAGTTACCTAGGATGATACACTTGAGAAATCAGCAATCTAAAAATCTGCAAGCTGTGTGGGATTTGGTACTTCTCAAAGACAGACATTCAAAAGGCAGATAGATTTACAGGCTTTGTTGATATGGCTTCAAAAAGACTAACTCTGGGAATGATGTGGCTTTTACTGACCTCACAGAGTCCATTAGATATGGAGAATCAGTAGAAATAGGAGGAAAAATTAGAGTTTTCAGGTGGAATGTTTCTTCTGCATAGTGTAAAAACAAGACTGTAGCTGCCTTCTTCAGAGGAATTCCATGCACCATCACATGAGACAGTACAAGGCCATATCATGTCCTGAAGTGCACTTTATATCTGCTCATTTTATGCAACACGGGTTATACTGATTCATTGTGGCAAAAATGCTACTGACTTCCTGGATTAGACTCTTAGTGCATCTTTATGAGTCAGAGCAGCAGTAAATCACTGTTATCTCAATGGATTTAGAAGCAGAGAAAAAGAGAGAGAATATCACAAGGTGGAACATAAGCAAGATTGTGGTAAGCATAAGACTTCAGTTCAATAACCCTATCCTGCTACTGCAGAATGTTAAATTAAAGGTAATTCAGTATGAATGAACAGCTATTTGAACTCATGGTTTTGCTTCTGCTCATCTCAGAACTATCTCTTTCTGCCCTCCAGTTCCATTACAAATGCTTCTTTCCTAATAGAGAACAAACCCAATCTGTATTCCCATAATCACAAATATTTGGAGAAACAGCTTGTGAAAAGTTGCCAATTTTATTTAGAAAGATCAAGTTATATCAACATTTTCTTTTATAGCCTAGTAGAGGGAACACTGTGGTAGGTGGAAAATTCAGGTTCATCATCCTGCTCAGCATTAGGAAATTCAAACTGGATGTAACCAAAGTGTCCTGAGAAGAGCTATACCAGATGTTTTATCTCCCATTCTTCTTGAAGCCATGTTAGAGACAGACACATCAAAATTATGTTATTTATTTAAACTAAAATAATTGATGGTCTCCCCAGAGCAAGAACAGAAGAATCTGTGGAACTCAGGAAAAGTTAAAAACTACATAATAAAAAAATAAAAAGCAGAGGTTCATATTCATAATGAAGTTTGTTAGAATATATATCCACTGAAATTGAGCAGAGTTTGACCACTGATATTTGATGGAGCATTGAATGTTTTAAAAAACAGTTTTAACTATAATATCTGTTTATTTGAGGAACAGTGATAGCAAGATCTCAGGAAGATAGAAAAATGCAGACTTTATACAAGATTTAAAAAGGCATGTAGGAAATAAATGACAAAAAGCGTTTGTTCTTTTAAAATGGCAGCAGACCTGCAGCCTGGAGAGAGTTCAGTTTTCTTCTGTCAGGAGTTTAAGTAAAAATTAGTGCTTAAACATAAAAATATTTGGATCTCCATTTTTTTTTTTTTTTTTTTTTTTTGCAGTACAGGAATGGCTTAAGTTTATCTGCAACACTGGAAAGCAAAAGCAGTGCATTCTTTCTCTGGAAACATTATTAAAAATATTGCTGTTCTCCAATATGTTCAGAAGATTTCTGATCTGTCAACAAGAGCTATCCTTCTGCTTAAATAAATTCCATAGGTGCCTCTTTTTTATTTTTGAGAAAAATTTAATCTAAATTTGATCTATAAAACTCTATGTGACTGTATGTGATCCATAGCTGTTAAGAAGAGCAACAAAGCTTTGAGAACAAATTTCCACAGCAGGCAGGATAGAGGTAGAAATCTTCAATGAATCTGAGGGAGAAAAGGGATTCTTTCACTTCATAATAACACTTTTGTTTCAATAATTTAAAAATACTATTAAGAGCATTCTTTAGTTTGTTAGTTCTAAGTTCATTGATATGATTAAAATCTGGGGGAAAACCTTCATTTCATGGTCAAGAAGACAGTCGACTGAAATTATTTTTAAGAAATTCAGCATGCAAAAATATCCATAGTGCAATGGGGAGTTTTTTACTCTGGAAGTTATTCACCCAACTCTTCCAAAGAATTCAGATGGCTTCATTATATCCTCCAGACCCCTTTCTGCTTTTATATTTTTTTCACCAAATTGAATCAAACTCCTCTTTCAATTTTATCTTCTTGCCACAAACCTCAAAAGCTAGTCTGCTAGGGTTCAGAACAATCACTTGAAAAACTACACATTTAACACTGCATGGACCCTAAAATGACTAGATATGGGTAATGCAACATCTCCTGTTTCCATCTATGGACGAGATATAAAAATGTTTATCCCTCTTTTGTTCATTGTATGCTTACATTAACATATTTGTCAGAACAACAGATTTTCCACAATACAGAGAAAAGAAATCACAACTTTCCATAGCTGGAAATTATTCAAGTTAAATGTAATGTATTTTTCAAATTTTAAAATAAAATTTTACATTTTCCCAGTAAGAATATAAAGATACTCAGTTTAAGAAAATATTCATATTTGGGCAGGATAAATTTTTAAAAGTCAAGAAAATTACCTTTTTCTTGAGTCATGCACAGGGAAGATGCTGAAAACACTAATTAGTCATTAATGCAGCTCAATTTGCTGTTTTAATGCCTCAGAGACAAAAGGCTGTTAAATGTTGTTATTATTTGTGTAATAGTAGAGATAGATACAAGTTTCCATTTCAGGCTCCCCTTGTGCTAGAAATTGCAGGCTATATAATAATTTTGTAAAAACCACCCCAAATAATCTTTTATAATAAAATTGGATTTCAAAAATTACATGAATAAAATAATGGAAGGGACAGTACTCAAAACAAAGCTGTGTTTTAGAGCATTTTGCCTGAAAACTGTTGTTCATGTAAACATTGAACCAACTAATATCTCCACCCAGACCAGTGGTTAGGTTAGTTAGTGAAAGGTCCTATGGCTTTCTTTTGTTCAAACATTTTCACTATTCCAGCGAGCAGAATAGGAAGGAAACATAAGCAGCATGCTGACTAATTGCAACCTATCATAATAAATGACTGGATCTACTCAAATTCAAGACCTCATATAAAGAAAGTACTCCCAGCTGAATTGTGCAGATGAAAGAAGAGTCAGTTTTATTTATTTAGTATTCTGTTATTCAATTGTGTCCCTTCTTGCAGCCTAGGTTATCATCATACAAGTCATAACTTCTGGGGATATATTTTTAGAACTGCTAGTAAAAGAATAACCCTTCTGCTTGAAAAGTTTCCAACAAATAAGGAATCTTGACAAATTTGACAGTCTGCAGGAGACAAAGCTGTGTGGTGGAAAACAATACCAAACTGAAAGAAAAATAAAAATAGCAAATGTGAGAAAAAGATTGTACAATTTTCCTACAGCTCTACGCAGTAAAGCTTTTGATGAAACAAGATTTTTATTCTTTACAACAAAAATACTAATTCTATGGTATTATGAACCTAAACAAATTACATTTTACTAGCAAATAGATTGTTAAATACAAATAATTAAGAAAAGGAGTAGCATTTGAGATTGTAATGTGCCTTTGACTGATTCAGTATTATATATGCTACCTTCTAAAATTATTTTAGCTAAGTGGGAATGTACAATCTACTAGAATTGTTTGGAGGTTTTCTAAGCACAAAAAGGTGGAATGAAATTTGCTGCCACCCTCCCAGTTAATAGGTCTTTCTTAAGTACACCCGTTCCTGACTAGCTTTTTCAAAATAAATCTGAGCCACCTTCAAAGTATCTGGAAACCAGATAATCTTGCTCACTCTCCCAAATTTGGACAATGACATAAAAAATGTTAAGGAGTTAAGCATTCTCTGGACAAGGTGTGCTTCATTGCATTGTATTTTGAAGCATCAACCAAGCCATCAAAAAGAACCACAGGATTATATCCTGCCCAGCCTACCCATATAAATTATAATCCTGAAGAACCAATAACCATTAAAATCCTCAGCTCTACCCACCTGAGCAATTAAATATGTACATTCAATTTTTCCATTTTAACTTCTTTCTTTTTTAACTTTTCTTCTAGAAGTTATTCATCCATCTCTCCCAAAGAAGGATTTCAGAGAAAGAGGACAAAGAGAATGCATTATCTCCATCAGGTTTTCTCAGCTCCTTTTCTTCCTTTTTGAAGGAAAAGTAATTTATGTCTCCCTTCCATTTTCCAAAGTTACATCTCAAAAGCTGAGGAAGAAAGGAAAATCTTGACTACTCTACCCATCAAGGTGTGGAAGCAACCAAGGAGTACTGTACTTACCTGAAAATAGTGATTCCTGACAATGAACTGCTCTTTGCAGCCTTAGAATGACTTCTATATGGAGAATTTCCTCTGGCAGTATAAGAAATGCCCTTCAAAAATCACCATAAAAACTTTCTGTCAAGTGAGTGATCAGATTTTTGAAGTCCAAGGTACAATGTTACGCAGACAATATAATCTGTGATTAACTAAACTAACTTCCCAGGCCTTTCTCTGGAGATCTTTGAGCAAGACTTCCTCAGATGCTTTCCATAATCATCATCTCCTCCTTTCATCAGGCTTGCTAACTGCCAGTACCCCCTCACTTTCTTGTCATTTGAAAAACTTTGTGATATCTTTTGGGCTCTCCACCCTTGTCTCTCCAGCGCTGAGTAACCAGCACTTAAGACTGTTGTCTTAGCTTTCACTCCTTTTCTTCTGATTAAACCCTGAAAGGTTTCTGCTGCTCTCCTAGCCCCACCCCTTTTCCTATTCCTCATCTGCTACCACACATCATGGGAAGTGTGCTGTTTGCCCAGCTATTACCATTTTTATCTCTGCTAGGTCTATAGGCTAGCATCTCTGCTCATATTTTCAATTCTGCCCAGAAATCCTGCTGTATCTTAGCAGGGATTTCACTCCAGGCCTCACTGGGCTCCTTGGGCAAACAGTTTACTCAGTGATGTGAAGATTTTTCACCACAGAAAGGGTAAATTAACAGAACTGGTGGTGAGAAAAGAAATTATAACCCCAGTAAAATGGCCTGGGTTTTAGTGTGGACCTGTACTGGGCTTTAGAAAAGAAAGGAATTTGATTATCATATCTTAATATAAAACACAATTAGTTTAATAATAAATAGTAGTTACAGCAAAGTATTCAGGTAAAAAGAAGAAATTAGTGCAGAAGATAATGGTCATCATTAAAGGAAGCAGTTGAAGAGGAATTTTATTTTCAAGATGTAAAAAAAAATAAAATGGTAAAACATATAATTTGCAGCTCTCTACTTCTGTTTGGTAGCATTTTATGCTAATAATAATAGACAGAATAATAATCAGATTATTCATGAAAAAAACTTCAGTTTGACACAAAACATTAAAACATTCCTTCATGTCATCTATAAGATTACTATTGCCTCCATTTATGTACATCATCTATGCCATTGTAGTATTTTATTGTGTCACAATGTTGCCACAATTATCCTCAGAAGTTATTTTCTGAATACTGAATAGAGGCTCAATGATTCAATTAAGAGTGTAAATTGGCAACTCTTGTGTGAGCCCAACAAATGTGGAAATTAAGACAGACAAAATTATTTGCAGTTTTACTCAAAATTTTCCAATAATTTACACAAATCTATAATGACAAAAAGGTCTGATATATCTTACAAATACTTTTTATAATTCTACTTTTGTAGGGTTTTGTTAAATCACTTTGGTATAGAAGAGAGTTGAACCTGATAGTTCCTGTGTATTGGATAAGTCCCCTCTTTGCTGTGTTACCACAGGAAAAGTGCACTAGGTAGGGAAAAACCCAGGAATCCATACTGTTTTTTCTCCTTTCTGAATCTGGACCATTTTTGTCTTAGCTCCCACAAAAAAGGGACCCAAAATAAATCTATAAGTTCAGAAGGGACATTTTGCACAGTTTGAAATAATTTTCTGGAGATAAGCCCTGAAGTAAGTTTCTCTTGCTATGATGCTTGAACAACAGGAAAATCCTTCTTCTTCAATTCTGCTGAAACCTTTATCCTTCTTTTCAGCCCCATACACAATTTAGTTTGCCTCTTTTGATTTTAAGATCCTCAAGATGGGAATTATATCTTCTTGTACACTAAGTCCATTGCACAATGGAGGGGAAATATTCATGGGGTTCCTGGGGAACTACTGTTCTAAAAACATTATAGTAGGGAAATTTCATCATATTTTTAGGACATGAAAGCCTACATGAAAGCCAGTTGTTTTTACTGCTCATGATTTTCAATGGGGATAGATTAAGAGTCATCTTATATAAAAATAAAGAAAAATACTGATAGAGACAATCAGCCAAATATCTCCACAACAGGTAAATATTATTAATAGTGCCAAATATTATTTATAGACACACACTTCCATCTGATCTGGCACAGTAGCTAATAGCAACTAAAAATAATTATAGGCTGAGATGTTTGCAGATAGACAGTGACCTCATTAATTGCTGTGATGGAGATGCTGGTAGCTCCCTGCAGTGAGTCATTATAGAAGTGCATCAAATAACAAACATTGACAGCTAGCTCATAGTGAGTGAAGTCTGACAGATGGTCAATAAATTCAAAACTGACACATTTTTGTAACTAAAAGGTAGATTTGAAGGCTTTTGGGGTTCTAACAGTGCTTCTACTGAGCACCAAAACTGGGTCATAAAAGTTAATATCCAGTTCAAGCCCTTCAAATATAAAGGAAAGACAAAAAACCCAAATCCTCCAGCGAGTAATCAAATTGCAGTAGGCTCAAGTTTCTAAATACCAGTGACTTCCTCATTCACTACTGCTAGGAATGCTGCATCATTTCTAGTCTGCCACTGCACCATGCTGTGCACCACCACAATGCATTTTATGCTAATGTGATGAGATGTCACGCAGTTTGATATGATGTGGAACAGCACAGTGGTGAAAACTTATGGACCAACATAATTACTTTCAGATAAGAATTATTAACTCAGCTGGCAGAACTTAGATCTAAATGTGCATGATCTGAGGATAAATAAATAGATTAGATAGATTTACTAAGAACAATTTGCAAGAATGGATATTCTGTTGTGTCTGACTCTGCAGACAGTTCTATTTAAAGTGCTTCTCCCTATACAATAGTACACACATGTATTCATCTCCCTTTTGTCTTTTTCAAGACTGCCATCTTTTATTAATATTTACTTGTTTTCTGAGTTTTGCCCTTTTTAATTAATTAAAACAAATATTTTTGGGGGCGTTGGTTATTTTTGAAATAGCTGAATTGGCTAACACTTAATGAAATAACTCTCTTTGGTAGTAGCATTATTGAAGGAGTAATAACAAAACTGGTAA
>NW_005054418.1:2021840-2028659 GCF_000277835.1 Geospiza fortis | reverse complement strand
GCAGGAATAATGAACTTTTCAACTTTGGAGCGGAGCCAGTTTCCTTTTCTGCAGCACTGTCCCTGGAGTCCTCATGACCTGTTTATTGAGGGAGTTACACTGGACCAGGGACATACAGCAAAAGAAAACTTGCAAATCATGTTTGCAAATAACAACACTTTGACAGTTGATTTTGCTTGTAGTTGCTGGGCTTTTCTTGGAAGCGCCGAAGAGGGTACAATTTTATTCAAAATTCAAAACCCAAAAATGTAGACAAGAATTGGGCAGGCACAAATCTGCAAGTGAGTATATGAAAATAGGTACTGTGCTTTCAAAAACTGAGGAAAGGGAAAGGGAAAGGGAAAGGGAAAGGGAAAGGGAAAGGGAAAGGGAAAGGCTACTATCTAAGAAAAGGAGAACAAATGAAACAATGAGCAGCAGTAGTAGAAGACACAAGTCGTCGTGGATTGAAGTGATTCCACCACAAGATTTCAAGAGGGCCCAATATTCTGGAAGGCCCTAAGGACCAAGGATGCATCTGATAGTTCTGTCAATTGCCTGAACAGAACTAAGCACGGGCAAAAATGGTGATGTTTTGGTTATATTTAACTTGGAATACTTCACAGTGCAGTGAGATGTTCTCTAGAAGCCTAAAGCAGAGACCTGGCACTACCACATTTGATAAGAGACAAAGGCCACTGTACACATTTATGCTGCTAAGAATAGAGAGTAACTGGTGACAGCATGAAACTAAGAGCAGAATATTCAATCTGTGCCATTCTTTGGCTGCTATTCAAAAGTCATTTACTATTTATAAGAGGGAGAAATGACACAGCAGCTTCCTAAATAGCATGGTTTTTGAGTTCAGTTACAGAAAAAAGCAGGTGAAGAAAACACACATCTAGTTCAGCTTTTGTGTGAGAAATATTCTTGCTGGATATTTGAATATGTCAAAGGAGAATGAATTGTTATACAGCCACAGATAAATCTGTTTATGAATTTCATAATATATTTTCTAAATATGGGATCCATAAAAAAGGATGTTCTGTGTTGGGCTAAAAGAAGTCACCAAAATATTTCAAATATCCTAAAGTATCCTATGTCTTAATATTACCTTTATCTGTTGTTCTGTATGCTCAAAGAACAATCTACTGTAACCAGCCTCAATAACAAGAATCAAAACTGTGGCGTTCTGTTTTCAGGCACATTAGTTCAGAAAGCTTGTTGAATTCCAACAAGGACCAAAAAAATTGTTATCTGACATAGATAACCATCCATACAACTGAGGGAGAAAATTACAAATAACTTGTAGTGAACTGTTTAGGAGCAATTGAGAAACAGCAATTTGTCCAAGATAATTATTCATTCACAAGCGTTAACTAATCACTGAAAACTATGACTCAAACTAGGGTAATCCAAAATCAGATAAAAGAATAAATTCACTGAAACCATATTTGTAAGTAGTGAGCCAAAGACAGAATCAGGTGTCCTGACAAGCACTTATCACCTATTGTCACTAGCCATTGCTGATGCTTGTAGCTATTGCTACAAAAGAGAGGAACCTTTCAAATGTGTCTGATTCCGAAAAGTGCTTCCTTCCTTTGCATTGTATATTTTTCTTTCTTTTTCCATTTTTGCATTTGTGAAAGGATTCAAGAAGAACCATTTGATTTTAAAGGAAGCAACATTTCAAGGCTAGACTAGATCAATGAACAGAAAAAAATGTTATGTTGCTTATCTTTTTTTTGCTCATTAATGTTAGGCTTTTAGGCAACTTCTTAAAAGAGTTATTAAGAAAACCACAGCAAAACTAATACAAAACTTGTCATTTCTCCCTTCTTATTGCCTGTTCTAAGCTCAGTAATACTTTTATAGGCTGTATTGCCAAACAACTATAGATGATAGAGTGCTTAAGGATTTCTTCAAGCAGATTGTTATGAAAATGAGTTGACCTCATCCCCTTTTGTCAATAAAATAGGATATTACCAAAAGGCAGCTTTTGCAATTACATGTGAATTGGTTTTCAAGCTTCACAGAAAGGTCGATTCAAACAGTGACAAACATCACCTTGGTAGGCACCACTGCCTACCTCCAATTTGGGAAAGCTTTTATTAGCTCACATTCATGCTGAGGGTCAGCTTTTCAGTGTTCTTTTCTGAGAGACTGAGGCATGAAAGCTCTTGAAATCTCCATTTGCTTAATGAAAATAATATTACTGAATGAATGATAATCAAGTGATGTTTTCATTATGCCAAGTAATTTTCCTCCAGTATTTCAATTCCCCTTAGCAACGTGTATCTGTGAGGGTTGTAACCTACAGGCTCTTTACAGCAACCATCTCTCATTCCTGCAAAGGACATCTTGACCACAGGAGGGTTAGTCATTTGAACAAACCAAAGTAGCTGTCTAGAGCTCTCTGCTGCTCCACTCCTAAACAGAAATTTCTTTGTCATTTTCTTTATTGCTACTTATTTCTGCAAAGTGTATGTCTTTTGATACAGTCATGTTAATTGACAGATAGCAGCAATGCAGAAGTAGGGTCTTGTAAAGTGAGCCCCACTGTCAGGGAGAGACAGGAGTGGGGCTGTGCTCTGCTGCAGGTGGAGAGCTGGGAGCCAGGAGCTGCAGCAAGGATGGCAGGGCAGGGAGCCGGCTGGCAAAGGACAGGGACCCTAGATGAGGTGAGCAGGGCAAGCCCCATGACAGAAAGGCAGTTTAGCCAGCATCTAGGAGCCAGGCAAGTCCACAGTGATGAGATGATTACAGGATGAGGGCAGGAGTTAGCCATCAGGTCAGGGCTAGGATCAGTGATGTGCATGGCAGGTACAAAATCTCTTGGAAAGACTGAGGTTTAGGACCCCTCCTTAGCAAAGAGAAGCCAGGACTCAGCTCTTTTCCCAACATGACTCAAGGTCAGACCCACACCATATCACAACTAGCTAGGAGCCTTCCTTTTAAATATCTTTTGGAAAAATACCAATTATATCTAACATTTAAATTTAATGGGTTAGGACCAAATGAAGGTTATAAGGGCTTCTAAGGATGGAAGCAGGTGTTTGTGTTAGAGTAAGTTTCAAGAGGATGCACAGAGCTAGAGAAAATAAAAGCAATGCAGAGGATTTGTAGAGTAATGTCTGTGAGAGTTCATTGTTGAAAAAAAATCACTGCAGACAAACCAAGACTTTTCATGGTTTTTCATTGATTCTATTGAAAAGAAGTTGTGCCTTTCATCTAGCAAAAACCTTCCTGAAGCTAAGGGCTTAATTTTATGAATAGGACTTAATAAATAAGTAGATTTGCTTGTAAACATAAGAATTTTATAACAACATGTAATTGTGGGTATGTTTTGTGTGAACAGAGATGTATCCACGAAGAACTTAGAAATCTTTAATGAATTTACATTGTATTAGATGAATACTTTTATTCTTGAAAATGTAAGAACACCTTTTTGCAAAGAAAAATAATTAAATTCCATCACATTTTTCCTATTTTTTTCTTATAATTATTCCTCTAGAAATGTTGCTAAGTATATCTTTTTAAATAAAAAGACAATTCTAAGAAAAAATAAAATTTACTTAAGCCAACAGAAATCCCCTGTTCAAAGAGACATATTTTTTCAGATTTTTAATGCTGCAAAGAACAGAAAGGATTGTCTTATGCTTTTGTCTGGACTTTTATGTTCAGCTAAAAATAGGTTATTCATAAAGCTCTAGTTAAGATATAAAGATATTTCACGAACACTATTAAATAAATTTCAACACCTATAAAATCTTAGTGTCTTTCTGTTTAACAAAATGATTTGCAGTTCTAGTCTTAAGAAACAAAAGCTTATGAAGTGCTAGGTATAATAGCAGACTAAGATTCCCTCATGAATTCAAGACCTAATACAAGCTTTCTGACTTTTCTACTACGTTTCAGTTCTGGAAACACTTTGGGAATTATATTAGTGCTAATACACTGTGGGGTAACAGGATATATTAGAATACGAAGAGATGCAATTATGGTTTTCTGTGTACACTTCAATAATTGCAAAATGCAAATGATTCTTTTTACAGACAGACATTCCTTACTTTCATAGATTTAGTGTTTATTGTGAGCACAGATACGGATCATAACAGAAGTTATGTCACCGTCACTGATTGCACTATACTTTAACTATCTACAAATCAAAGAATTAATGTAATTTCATTAATTTTCCAAGAAACCTGGTTAACCTATAAAGAAACTTTCAGCTATCTAGTAAGTAATATAATTTATTGGAGCTACCTCAGATACTCTTATGTAGCAGATACAGTATGGACATATTGACATACTGGGACTGTTTGGCTGGGCTTATAAAAATTGTTAGATCACCTCAGGATTGGATTACACCAATTTAGATAAAGATACAGCAACTTAGTTGTGACAAAAAAAATTAAGTCTGTGGAATTGTCAGAAAAAAACTGTGGCGCAGCTAATTGTTTATTTTAGGTCAGAAGGTTAAGAATCATAACACATACATCATTCAGAGTGCTGGTCCAAGTTTAGCAACTTTTCCTGGTTCAGTCCACTCAATATTGTGATACTCATGTTCAAAAAATTAAATATGCTGCTTCTTCCAGAAATACTAGCAACAGGCCTGGGAGTCACAGGGTTAGAGTAACTAATATGACTGACAGTCTTAATGGGACACCTCAAATGAACTTTTTCAAAGATTTGGATTAATTAGTTAATGGATTAATTAGCTAATATTATACCCCAGGGAAGCATTATTAGCAGAAGCATGCCTGATGTGTTTTAGGGATATATAATACTGAATAATAAAGGCAAGCTAGAGAAGTCCTTCTGTAGCTGTAGAAAATAATAGCTGTCAGAAAAGGTAACTCGATGAAAGTGCAGCATCGCCAGCCATATTGCACCATGAGCTCCACCAGCCCTGTCAGCAAGTGCTTGATGCTGGGAGCCAGCCAGACCATTCTGGCCGATCCCAACACATGGGAGTGCAGTGTAATTTGGGAACTACCATATGGCAATAAACATGGCTACACAGATACAGGACAGCCCCTTCATCACAGTGTTATTAGGCACCAAGAACACTATGTGACAAAAAGAGAGCAGACTGTCTGGGGCTGCCTCGCTGCTGCCTACATATATTAAATATGTTGGCATAATGTTTTGCTTTGCAAGCTCGGAGAGATATCCCGTCTGAGATTCTTTTCAGACAAAATATTTCATTACTGTAGTCAATTTTAACATGCAAATCCTTCCACTTGCATGGTTAGAGAACCGATAGGAGTCTGAAGGACATTGCTGAAATGTTTACAGCCTGCACAAAAGCTCAGAGTTTCTTGTGTGTTAAATTGGTCGCATTTCCTTCCAGACAGGAAACTGCTTACACTGTTCTCACTTGCAAATGTATTTGGGTACACTGAAGAACTTAGGTTTACACATTTAAAACAGAGATATTTGAAGCTTGGTAGAACCTGACGCATTTTTGTTTTTTCTTTTACCTCTTTTATTCTTCTTTCTTTTCTGCCATACACATCAGTCAGGACACTTCAGTGTGCACCAAATAACATAAACCAACCTCTGCTTTCTCTTGTTTTTTAGTATTAAGTCTAAAGCATAACTACCTGCTGAGACAATAAACATGACTTCCCATGACTTTTCAGTAAATGGAGCTCACTTCTGAGGCCCAGGGGCATATTCAATCTAAAATATAGATATGAGGGCTGGAATTAGAAATTTCATGATCAGCGAAGTGTACTTATAGCAGCTACATTTTGAAGGGGCATTCTTTCATCTATTAATTATATTCCAGTTCCCACTCTCACCAATACTAGCGACTCATCATTTTACATATTTAATGGAACATGACTAAAAATACATCAGAAAATTAATCGGTATTCATACTATACTGAAAAACTTTCAGACTTTCCGTTTATTTCTTTCAGGCAGGCTGCTAAGTCTTCAAAAATCTAGAAACAAAAGGAAAGGACTTACAAAAAAATTATTATGACAAGATAGCTGCAGGATATAACAGAAAATCAGTGTTCACTGCATAGCATAGTTCAATATAGAAAGTAATTTCCCAATCTTTTTCTCTATCTTCGGCTGCCTACTTCCTTGCATGTCATATATCACCATACAGATTTTGCAAAGTAGATAGCATAGTGACACTGCCAGCCTCCCTAGGCCTCATCTTTAAAGTTGAAAATATATAGAAATAGAGATGGAGAAGTATGCTGATTTCTTTTAGCAATACTTTAATTTTGCTGATCTCTCAAAATAAAGGATACAAAAAACTATATCCCAGCAAAAAGAGTTTGCTATAAGAAAAACTTTATTTTACTACAGTTTTCATGCTGGGTATATCAAAACTTTAGTATTTGTTTAAAAAGATACGGGTATATCAAAACTTTAACATTTGTTTAAAAGGATATTTCCACCTCTTGTATCTGTGACAGGAAATTCTTTTAAATTATTAAATTTTAAAATGTGAATGTTAGTTAGCAGGATAAAACAAACAGATTTTTTTTAAAAGGAAATTCTCTTATTTACCTATAAAGAGTTTTCTGTCCTTAGAGCATCACTCATCTGCTGTAAGGAAAGTAGGATTTACAACTGCCTGTACTGGAATTAAGACTGAGGGAAATGAGAATTTGGGAATTAGCCCATAGTGGATTTTCTGGTTTAGACTATACCATTAAATGCCATAAAAAAGGGGCTATGTTCACCCTTCCTGAAAAGGCTCCGAGTATGCATACTTCCAAATTAGAGACAGTAGAACATAGTAATTAGAAAACATGGAATATATATTGAAAATTGACTAAAAGTGAAAAAAACCTTATGGGATAAGAC
>NW_005054418.1:1968158-2021827 GCF_000277835.1 Geospiza fortis | reverse complement strand
GAAAGAAGGAAGACAAGCTGCTTGAAAAGAACACAGAAGTTGCATAATCTGTCTGACAGGTAGAAGGAAAGAGACCACGAGATTTTGTGTGCCCAGGTGTGAGGAAAGAGGTCATATCTGATTTAGTTTTAAAACCGACGTAAGTTAAAGAAAGTGTGCAGAGAATGAAGATTTCTCTGGGTTACTAAAAGTGCAGGATATCAAGATTTTCAGTCTAAATGTTATGACCCCAGTCCAACAAACTGATGACTGGCAAGAAAAGTTATGCGTTGAAATGCAGGCAAATTTTTTTCCTGAAATCTATGTATTTTCTGAAATACAAGTAAAAAACATCTGTCAGAAACCCTCTCAAGCTAGTCATTTTTTATGTTGTACCTAATGTCCATAACTTAAATCCTGCCATTTTTTTTCGTTTGATCTAGAGCAACAAAGATTAAAGCTTTTGGAAGCATGTAATTTATTATGGAACCTGAAGATCAAAAATGTCCAGAAGACCTAACCACATGGTGAACTATTATTTGGAGGAGAAACTAGAGTTTCTCCTGCCTAAGCACACTAATTCTACCTGTAGTGCTATACAGTCACTCCCCCTTGCTTGCTCTAGACCTGTGAATCCTGAATTACTCTATGCAAAGTGGAAAAACTTTAAAAGCAGGACATGAGAAAAATCTTGCCAAAAAACACCCTCATGAACTGTGATAAAAGTAGGCAAAAGAGATATCCTCAGACTCTGTCCTAGCCAGGGAAGGGCCAGAACTTGGTTCAGGTGCATTTAGAAGAGTGCCTTGGATACCTGTGGGTCTGTTGGATAAAAGAGAGAAGCAGTCATTCTTTGTACAGCAGTATTTAAAAAGAATCTCCAGGCACATTCTTCCAGAACAAAGGCACTTTGGGTCAAAGTAAAAAAGTTGTGTGCACTAGAAATTCATTATTTTAGACACAGGCCTTTATAAAAAAAATTTAAGAAGTAACTTCTCAGGAATAATTTCAGTTTTAATGGATCCGTTTCCTAAAAGCACTTAAGAACTGCCACAAATTATGCTGCTTCTAGACTTCATCTTGCAGTGCTTTCCCTATAACAGAACACATGCAAAACCAAACAAAATCCTGGACTGAGATGGTAAAATGAATGCAGGAGCTGACAAGTTTCTTGAAGTTGTAAAGTGTTTGGGAAAAGCCACTATGACCATGATGCAAAACACAATCCATATTGGTAAACTTCAGATCAGATAGAAGCCCAATAGGATTCATAGCAAAATGTAGAACAGTCTGGTTGTGGCTGCTAGGAGTGGCTTAACTTGGAAAATGACAGAGCTTTAACCTTGTATTCTAAGTGCTTAGTGGAAACAAGGATGAAAATAACACTTTAGGCTATGCTAATTAAGGTAAGGCTTGCTCATACCCTTTCCAGGTATGAGCAAGTAAAATTTTTAATACTATGATAATCATATAATTCATATTGCCATTATTGTTATTATTTTTATTATTAATACAGGCCCAAATGATGTAGACTTTTAATGTTTATGATATAAATTGTCACCCAAAAAGAAAGGTTTTTCTTTGTAGGAACCCCAACACATTTCATTTATTGCTAGAATTTACTACAATAATATACCACAAGCTTGCATTTTAATAGGGATAATTAAACAAAATGTCAATCTAGTTACCTATTCCTAAATTGTTGGAGGATAATTGCTAGGAAAGTTCTATGTATAAAGTAGGTTGCATTGGAGGATTTTACATGCAAAACAAAGCAATATATTATGGAATATGATTTTCAGTTAGTCCCCTTAGCATGGAGAACAAACTCCACATTATCATCACAAAATTGTTGAATGCATAAAAGCAAGATTTCTGCCATAGAAGGTGTCATAATTCAATTTACTATCTTTTTCTCCATTTACATTTAGTGGTTTGGGCTTTTTTCTTTTCTTTTTAACACTCAACAGCAATATGCCTTCTCCATAATCTCTCATATGCATGCACCTGAAAGCATACTGGAAACTAGAGACAAGAAAGCTGATGTAGTGTTTCCAGCCTGACAAACATTTCCATTTTCATTAATTTTGTATTAGTGCATGAAATGAATTCACCAGTAAATTTTATTAGAACAGATGAAAATTTTGTGAAAATCACAGGGATTTATATTCACTGGATTTTTTAAAATTTCTTTTATTTTTGTCACTTAAAATTTATGAGCATTTGTAGACAATTTTTTTTTAATTTTCCTAAAATATTAATTCAAATTACTGACAAACCTCCCAAATTATAGGTAATTATAGTCAGCTCTTGACCCTAAAATATGAATTCATCTATGGTTCCTTAGGCTGATAAACAGGGTGTAAGATTTTTCTAAAATTATTACTATTATTGTTGTTGTTGAATTTTTTTCATTGGGCTTGATATTAAAATCTGGCATGTTGCCTTCTCTGTATATTAAGAGAAAGAGCAAAATAAATAACTGCCTGTCACTTTTGTACACTTTGTAAACTCTCTGCAATGTTAAGCCCAATCACTTAAGTAGGCAAGACAGAGGTTAAGACTAAGGTGTTTTAGTGCATTATTTGGGAAGTTTGCACAGTGCTAACGCTTCGCACTAGCTGAGATTTAACTGTGGCCTACTTGCATAAGTAGTGGAATTTGCCAAACAATTTTACATTATTATATGTTAATGTTGCAAACTGCTTGTGTGAAAATATATTATTAAAAAAAACATGTGAAAGAGAAGAATCAGAAAGAAAAATGATAAACAAAGCACCAGTTGAATATCCAATTACAGGTCAAAGATGAGCAAAGCCCAATTAAAGCAACAAATACTAATTTCCTGAAATAAGAAGATCCAAACTGGAATTGTGCAGAGTTGGAGAAGTGAGAATCCTGCTGGTCAAGGTAAGCCAGCATTTAAGATGTCTGAGTCTCAGCGGCTGTGAAACAAGAGGATAGGATTTAGGCTTTAAGCAAGAGTCCGAAAAAATCTGACATGAAGTGACTATTTCCTGGGGGAATTTCAACAATTGGAGATATAAGTATAAATTATATAGATGAAACAAGAAGTAAAATATTTTTGGCACTTCTTCTTACAACGACAGGAAACAGGGAAGTTTGAATAGCAAGCTATGAAGTGCAATGTTGGTGTTTTAAGTAAACACAATGAAAATTAAGTCTCACAGCTTCATGCCCATTTTCATGGCACTGCCCAGAGTTGGCATTTGAAATGCTATATTTGAAGTATCAAACAATTTAGTTTGTGCACTGACTTGATTAATTACTTTCAGTCATAATTTAGCATCAATAGTGTAAATAAAGAATAGGAATGCTATTATACACATAGCCTCTAGCTAATATTCCCAAGGTCTGTGCTATGACTGGAAGTCATGACCAGTGCCTGCTCTGCAGTTATGTGTGTATGAATCAGAGCCACTTTTCACTTCACATATTGCCATCCAAATGAGGCATACTTCTTTCTGCAAAGGGAGGTTTCATGACTAGATTTTTACTATGGCTATTTCTGATAAAATTTCATTTTGAAAACTGCTTTTAAAACCATTTAAGTACCCATTAGCTCTCAGTGCAGTATATAAATTAGATAATTGCACAAAACAGCCCAATGAAGGGTTCTCTATGGTCTTGGAAAGTGTGTGTTTCTAGTTAATCATCCAATGATATTGCATTGCCTACTTTGCGTGGCAGGTGAAGAGAAAAAATGAAGCCATAAAGAAGAGACCTCATTGACATATCCATGTTAATTACCCTCCCTTTTGAGTATTTATTTGCATAGATACTTTGCAATTCTTCATAAGACTTGCAAGTACTAAGTTACTATATTTGATCATGTATTTGAAGCTTTTCATTGAAATTATCATTCTTAACCATTTTCCCAGTCTCACAAGAGAAATTCCTTGCAACTTCACTTTGCTTATATAGAAAAAATATTTAAATCACATTTTTATATCATCTGTTGACAAAATTAATAATTTTTTGCAAATAATCTTACAAGAAAATGAGTACCAAATTGGCTTTAGTTGTCAAGATTGATCAAGATAATTTCTCTGAAGACTGATTGTATTCAAATAACTAGGAAAATGAGAGAAGTTTCCATGAGGAAATGAAAAAGCACAACAAATAGTAGGTGTTGTCAGCAAAATGGCACAGATTTTGAAGACAAAGAAAAAGTACCACATGTTTCATGGACAGTAAGGTGGGTTGCAATGTTGTGCCTGTGTCATCAGCAACTGGATATTTTCTACCTTGTAATCTTCATTTTTTTGAATAAATCTCTCTGGGTTTTCAGGCTTAAATCCTTTGGGAGCAAGAGGTTGTAAATACTCCTCGGCCCCTAGAGAATAGCTATTCTGTAAGGTATATATGCTTTGGTGTTCAGAAGGGAGCCCATAGCAATTTTCCATGCAGCCAACCTCAATATAACAAAAGAGAGTCACATTCACTGTTGTTATAGAGTGTTGCAGAAACTTGCTCACATTTCCAGTTTCCAATGCCAAGCTACCACATCCTCAGGGATGCAGAAGTTTGAGAAAATGAACATGTATTTCATATCATCAGAAACAAAAGATGTTTCTCTAAGAGGAGATGAAATGCAAGATCTTGCCTTCCTGCAGCTATCACATTTTGCCAAGATTATAGACAAAATTAATGGATAAAAGAAAACACACTGTATAATCAAAGACATCCTCCCTACAGTTTTCTTATGCCTGGAGGATGAATTGCTCCAGTGGATGTCCTCCCTGCCTTTCATGATGAGGTCAAGAAACTTGCTGTCACTACCACTGTTGTGATTAATGATCTGACTGGCAGTGACAGTAATCAAACCATGGACTCTGTATAGCGAGTTCGTGCTAGTCTCCCAGTGGCTTGGGTCACTGCACTGGCAGGGGATCTATCTGTTTCTCCTACAGACATCTCCTTGTGTCCTTCTTGAAGAAATCTTTCATGAAAATATGGGCGAAACCAAAACAAGTCATGACAAAAAAATTAAAGCATTACATTTGATTTTAGAAAATCAAGTGACAAAAACTTTGGAACATTTGTAAAAAGAGTGCATAATGAATAATTAAACTACTAATAATATAATCCTCTTAAAAGCATAGAACCACTGCTTGAGAAGATTAGGTGTCTAACAGCTCTCAGTACAATGAAAGTGGTATAAGGGGAGAAGCTGAATTTCCTTCTCTCTCAATTTTTTGTAACAGATTTTCAGTGCATTCAGTTTGATTATATTTTAATAAGTTTTCATTAGTTGAACATACAAAAATATCTGTATAAAATTATTAGTAGGCAAAGGTTAGTATAAAAATATCACATTGACTAAACAATGGTAAGAGTTAAAGGGTTAAATTTTGAAACTGTTTTGATGGCAAAATCCACTAAAAACCTGAATGCAAAGACAGAACATAGGAAAGGAGACGACATCTGAAATGAAAGAGACTGATAAAAAGGTTATACAAAAATAACAATGGAAAAATCTATTAAACCTACTCTATTCTCAGAAATAAATTTCAACTTCCATCTGGTTAAATGCTATCTAAATTAATTCTTTGAATCACACAGGAGATAGAGTACTAGAAATAGAAAGTACTTATAATATTCTTGAATCTAGTTAACAAGTCAGCTCTATTCAGTTTCTCACTATCTGAAGTTCTCTCTGCAGGCCTATCCCATAACAGGACATTTAGCACATCATGAAGGAATAGATGAACATTGGCATTGGCAAGTCAAAAAGGAGGACGTGAAGAAAATGAGACTGTATTTGGGAAGAGAGCAAGTGAGAGATCCATGGAGGCAACCTAGTGGAGTGTGGGCTTCCCAGCAGTAACTCACAGTTTTGTTTTGCATGGCAACTTTGCTCTTTAACACATGGAGCAAGATAGAGATGCAAGCCTTAGCAGGTGAAATTCTGAGCTGTATCAAGAGGAAGACTGGGTGGTTTGTAGTGAGGAGCTGAGAGAGCCAGACTGGGCAGGACAATGAGTTTTAGTTGTGTTTAGACAGCTGCCTTGTCTTTTTCTAACATACAGGACTTTAGGACAAATGCTGCTACAAATGTGTGGTTTCTGTCTAAAGGAGTGCTCTGCATGAAGAAATCCATAAGTGATGTAACCCCTGCTTCAGAGAGCTGCTGTCCTGATCGCTTTCCTTGACAGAACCAAGTAGCTGCGTATTATTGTATTTAGTACGCTTTATTTATGTATCTATTTATCTAGCTATTATGAAAAATAAAACTAAAAAACACGAAACAAAACAAAACACACCATTCCAACCACATTTTGGGGAAGGTAGAAAAGGACCAAAAGGTATGATATCAATTGTCCTCTAATGGTAATCCAGGCCCAATAACCAGTCTAGGAAAAAAAAAATTACAAACCTACAGGCAACAAAGGCTTTGATAGCTTTTACAACCATGACAAAAAAAGCGTGAGATAGATAGATTTCACTCTAATTTTAAGCTCTTTTATTGTTGTTCAGAAAATAATTTTCCTTCTCATGGATTTTTACTTGAGCGATCATCTACCAGATAGACATTGACTACCCTGTCACAGAATAGAATAATATATGTTTCACTTTAAATTAATCTTATTAATAAAACATTCATGGAAAAGAGCTGAACTACATTTATTTGCTGCTAAACTCAGAGAGCTACATTTTAATCTCATTATAATATGACCTTCCAAAGTCTCTTCTGCTTAGTCCTTTTTGGGATGGAGGAGAGAATTGGTTGTTTTCTTTTGCTCTTAACTGTGTTTAAAGCATGAAGAAGAAGACATGTTTTGTATTTAGTTTGCCTAGTTAAAATGGGTATGGAGATCAGGAGGGAAGGGATGGCAAGAGCAAGAATAAGCTTTAATAAGAATATGAAAATAGCCTTTATAAAACAAGGATAAACAGCATTGCAATCTAATTTACCCCCACATAAAATGCAAAATAGAATTCTGTGTGTAATAAAACATTAGTATCTTATTGCCAGCTTAATCTTAACTAATCTTTTCTTACATTACTTCAATAGTTAGAGTAATTCATCTGCCTGAAATTTAAATGAATAAGGTTAGCCTTGCAGTTGAAACTATGCTGATTCTTACCCTTCTATTCACAAAACACTTCATAAGTATTTGCATATGTTCCTAAGTCAGTTCCAGGCAGGATCAGCCTCCTCAGAACATCAGCAGCCTAGAACAGTTTTCCTCTGAACATCCCCTTCCTTTGTAATACATAAATACAATCTTCTGGGGCTCTGTAATTATCCAAAGTGAGCTTTAATGTTGCAAATTACTTCAGCACCCCTATGATTTATCTGTTGTAAACACGCTTTATAATATTTATATTCCTATTAGAACCTCCACTAATAATGAGCTGACAGAACATAAATATTTACATGATAGTACATGGACAAATGCATGATACCCTCTTATTAGTTACGTTTCTGGTTCTCTCTCTATAACAGTTGAAAAAAAAATAAACCTTTGCAATTTTCTGTCTTCACAAAAATATCTTTGAAAATGACTCAGAACATTAACAGAGCTTCACATTTGCCACACTTTTCTTTAAAAGAATGGCATTCCTTCATACTTATGCAGGCTGGGTTATTGCTTCTTCACATTATGCATCATTACTCTGAGTAGGTGTCTTATCAGCAGCTCCAGTTGTTGTGGAGACGATTGGAATTAAGCACTGGAAGCTTTTTATTTATCTTACTTGCTTTATTCCTACAAGATTTTCAGCATATAAGCTTCTTTGTTCAGCTCAGAATTGGATACATTGCCAGGCATTGTAAAATTTACATCTTCCTTTTTTTGTATTTGTTCTTAAATTGGATTGAAAACAAAGTATGGCTTTAATTAAAACCCTGCTTAACAATAGACAATTTTTCCGTACAGTGGAATTTCTGAGCAGTTTTGAGGATTTTGCAAAGGCCTAATAGGTGACATTCACCACTAAGCCCCAAGTAGAACTGCAATATACTTACCTGTGCTAAGTGTCTGCCTGACAACACTCACACAAAGAAAACCGTAATAATGCTGTCGAAACACTGACTTAGCCAGCAAAACCCATGGAATTCAAAGTGAAGGTTACCTTAAACTAACTGGGTATGATATATAAAAACTTACAAGTTCAAAGGATAAATGTTGATGTTTAGAGGAGCAAAAGGAAAGAAAGGGAAGGCAAGAGGGAAGAAAAGAAGGAAGGAAGGAAGGAAGGAAGGGAAGGGAAGGGAAGGGAAGGGAAGGGAAGGGAAGGGAAGGGAAGGGAAGGGAAGGGAAGGGAAGGGATCTAACTACTATAATTCTTCAGCAAATCTAGTTTACGAAACCTGGACATTCACAAAGTTTGGGAATAGGGAATTAAAAATAAATTTCAGCCTTTCTATCAAGGCTGATTCTACAGTAGATATGCTGTAGATGACAGAAAGATGAAAAACAAAAACCCAACCAAACTTACTGGTCAGTCTGTTAAAAGCTGTTCAATAAACATTCCCATTCCAAAGACTGCCTGAGGCTTTTTTCTCTCCTTTCTTCAATATTTCACAGAAGACATCTGCTGTTCAAACATAGATTTTCCATTGCCTGATGAAACTGAAAATATTTGTTTTTTGAAATTCTTGCCAAAAATGTACTTATTCTAGAGGTCATAATGTATAAGAAATGCATAGGTCCTCCCCAATCCATACTGGAGAGGAACAAAGGACCAATAATTACAACTTTCTAGAGTGCTGTCAGAAGCATCTAGAGTGCCTGTCCAGCACACTTCTCTTGTGACATGCTTACATGTCAGTGGCCTGGTGGAGCTGCTTTCAGGAGCTGAGAAGTAGGCTCTCACTGTTGGGTAGCAGACTGAGAGTAGAAGATCAGCCAGGATTTCCTGCTTTGGAGAGAGTATGACAAGTCACTCAAACAAGATGTATTACAAATTGGTTAATTTCTAAGCACCCTGTAATGTAGTGCCATACCTGTCAAAAAAGAAGAAAAAGAAAAGTACCCAGAAGGTGACTAAGCTGCCTACAAAGGCTGTTCCTGTTGCTGAGTCATTCACATCTAAATGGAAAATAGAAAAAAAGGAGAAAGATGCTAACAAAATCTCCCACATAAGGGAGTGAGATGATAGAGAAACTTGTGATAACAAAATGCATTCCATTGCATGAAAAAAAGTGCAAGGTAATTTTTAAAGCACTGAGTGCCTGCTACTATGCTTTTTAACTGATTTATAACAAGAATTGGTGTAGATGCTGCAGTGAAAAGGCACACTATCATGATGCTATGTCAAATGAACAGTCTGTTTAACAGAGTCATTTCAGAGCAGGTCAATGTCCAGAACACTGGGCTGCAGAGACACCCCTGAAAGCCTGAGAGATAGGATACCTTTCCTTTTTCACTATTTCCATGGAAGTTTCATGTATTTCACTGCATCATTTGTGCTTTAACAAAAAAAATTAAAGTATTTTAATTTTATGTAAGTAAAATTATCTGAGATGTGGGGAAAAAAGGGGCTTTGCTACAGTTTTTCAGTACATAAAAGTCCCAGAAGCATTATAAAACAAGGCAATATTATCTTGGGAAAATAATATTCACTTAGCCACAATACAAACAAAAACAAATGCACCTCCAAAAAGTAGAAAGGACTTCTAAACAAACACAAAATATCTAATGCTATTTGCAGTATTTTAGACCATTAAACTGTGAGTATGCTACTTTTGAAACTACAGCTGCATCACTTCTGCAATAATCTTAATTTGTCTAAAAGTCTGAGTGTTTGCCTCCTCTCTAAAGCTCTCCTTTCATCCATCTATTCTGCTCTACTTAGCATAATTCCAAATACAGAAAAATAAATTTACAGGAGACTTACAGGCATTGTGCTGTAAGATTCACATTTTGTTCAGACAAATCACCTTGTCTTTCTAGCAAGTATCTTTTCAGGCTGGTGTTGCTGAAGTACCCAGGCAAACAAGGTTTGTGAAACATACAAAAAATAAGAACTGCAGTATTAAATTAAACTCACAGTTCAAGTAGTCCTATATCTTTTCTCCTGACTTTCCCCAAAGCAAAAAAATCACACAGAAGGTGAATGTCATATAATCTATTCCTTCCATATCTCCTTGAATTTCAAATAGCTACAGATTTTTTTAAAGTCTGAAAAGTGTGAATACAGTGGTCACCAGGCTCACATCAGTATACAAAAACAAGAAAAAAAAATCTTTTTTTTTTTTCTGATGAGGATTTTCATTCGTTTCTCATGCAGTGAGAAAATGTATCATATTACACTATAGATAAATGAGATGCCAAATGTAATTTCTGAAAAGGAGAATATTTTTAGATTTTATGACAGAAAAAAAAATATGTCTTTAAAATGGGTAATCTTCTATTTCACTAAATGTGCTGCCTGACTGAGACCTTGTACGCCAAGCTTCAGCCTGAAGCAAATTGTTATAGTCGAGCTATTAACTTCTAAAAATAGGGGGATGTGATGGAAACATTAAGAAACCCACTACTGGGCACAACCACAATCCAGGGGAGGATGAAACGGCACTCCTTTATTTTTCCTTCTTTACCTCATCACATTAGTGCTGTTTGTGGCACTGAACTGTGTCTGTGCTAAATGCATTTTATTTAGCCACTTTCCTTCTCAACAGCAGCTTATGATAGTGATATTTAATCTGTGTCTCCCTCTCTCTTGTTTTTGAAAAAACTTAATAGCAGCCAAATACTTCAGGTCAGGCACTTGCCACTTGTGACTTAGTACTTAAAGAAGGTGCTGCTTCCTGTGGGAGAAAACAGACAGGCTGGAGGAATGCAAGAGAGATCTGAAATTAAAATGCTTTGCAACAGGAGGTTTTTGCATTTTCACTTGAAGCATTTTGAGAAACAGAACAGTAGAGTTATATTTTGTAACAAAATATGCAGCAGTGATTTACTTTTCTGTCACGAACTGTGCCTTCTCTGTGTTTTATTGTAGTGTACAAAATTTCTCATCATCTGCTATTTATTTTACATTCAGCACTGTAAAACCAAAGAAGCACTGACTCATGAGTCAGCAGGTGGGTGCCCCTCTCCAGAGGCATTCCATGCTTTTTTGCCAAACCATTTAGCACATCTGCAGCCTTCACTAAATCATTTTTAAAAGTAATATCAGTAATAAGAGTCAGAGAGGCTTGAAAGGTATGTGTGGTATGTGTTCTGAAAACAGGCTCTCAACAAAAATCCCCAGAGCTAGGAACAACAGTAAAAATCATCTCAAAGGAGCAGTAGAGAGTGGAGAAAATGGATCTTGGTATAGAGGACATGCTATTTATGGAGGTCAATCTGCATCAGCGACATAACATTTCAGGGCTATTCAGCTATAAACACATTCTCATGAGTTGTGCAGGGTTTTAAGGAAGGGATCAAAAGATGAGCACACACAATGAGTGTGTGTGAATGTTTCTCACTAACAGACTGCTTTTCTACTTTGACCACAGAGAGGTGTGTTGCAATCAAGGCAAAGACAAACTGGAAAACAAGCTTTAACACTTCACAAGGAAAAACTAAATCGATACACTCGAGTCCTAGAAAATGCCTTGTTTTGCAGAAATTTTTAGAAGTGTCAAGAAACTTAGGAGCCTGCTAGTGCCTGTGCTCCTGAGTCACCTGGACAGCCTAAAAGTCACTCCCCATACACTTCTGGACCAACTCAAATCCTGCAAATGTTTCACTGCATGTAGACACCAGTTTGGATATAGACAACCTGTTAAAATCAAGTTAAGGTCTCCTGGAGTGTGTATGGCACAAGAGGTCTGCCCTTGTGCACAGATCTGCTCTTCAGAAATGCTTATATCAATAAGCAACTTGTTAGATTATTTTGCTTGCTTATGGGGACAAGATATTAGACTTTAAGAGCTTAAAAGCCTAAATCTATTTGAATCCCACTTCTAAACTGATCTCAATCCCTTTGCTAACCCTTTGGTTATTTGACAAGCAGGGTGATAATTTGTCATGCCAGAGTCTTCTGTGTGTTGTTCAGAAATACTATTTACTTCTGAAATAATATTTTCTGGATATTTTCTGGCTTCTATGTCTGCTTTCTTAAATTGCTACCATACCATGCGTCCAATCATCTGGTCATCTCAGCAAAACTGCTTCATTCACTTGCCTAAAAGCATATAACATTGCAAATCACCTTCTCTGAATTTCTGCCAATATAGTTTAGACAATAGAAAGAACAATTCTCCCACCAAAATTTTCCATTTATCTTCAATCTCAATAAGGTGAATGCTTATCTGCTCCAAACCCTTTGTTGTTTTAGTCTGTGTTAGCACCTGGAAGCTCCAGAGAACCTGAAAAGAGAAATCCACTTCTTGCATGTGACACAGATTTTGCAATGTTTGTCAAAATATTTATTACTTCTTATTTAAAGTAATACTCTCCAGGTCTTGAAATACTAAAACATTTTTTCTGAATACTGGATTTAAGTAAGTATGCAGTGCTCCATTTTTCAAAAATATTATACTCACCAGATAGAGCCACCTGACTTAATATAGTTTCAAATGTTGAAATCACTTTGTTTTCTTTAGGATTTTATGGGCATTTTGTGGATGTCCTGCCAATTCTGTGAGGTCCAAATAACAAAGCAGAAGCAAGGAAACAACTACACTTTTGGTGTGTTGAAATTGTATGTAGACCACAAAATAAAGCTCAAGGTAAAATGCTGCCAAAAAAAAGAAAGGAGAATAAACATGAGAGGAAAAAAAAACCTAAAAACCCCCAGGAATCCTGGAAGAACGGTAAAAAAGAATGAGAAAGGAAAATGGAGAAACTGAGAAAGGAAAATGGAGAAACCACAGAATCTAAGGAATTTTAATGTATAAGAAAGATTCAATTGATTTTTTAATAGCTTTTAACTTGAAAAATTGCATGCAAATTAAGAAGCGTGCCCCAGATTCACCAGTGACATAATTCCAGAAGGACAATTATAACAGATAAGTGTAAATCATGTTCAGTTAATTGGAAGTAATGGATATAACAAAGTAAATTGATAAGGTAAAATATGTATATATATAAACAAAACACAAAATGTGTTTTTGCTATAAAACACAAAATGTGTTTTGATAATAACAGATAGTAATTGATAGGCATGTTCTTAAGAGGGAGTTGTGAGTAGAAATGAAAAAAAGGAGAGCAATAGACCACTTTGTAGACACAGCTTCAGGCAGACCAGAACTGCCTGCTGTGTACACACAAGAGAGCACTGCAGCTCTATGGGGAAAGGCATTCACCAAGATCTCATGCCAGCATACTGGTCCTGGTTAGTGCATACAGAATTCGTGTCATGTTCTGCTCCTCCTTGCCTTCACTCCTGCAGCAGTGGTCAAAAAGAGAGAGTGCCAGTTGTGGGTTGTTGCTGTGCATGATTGTGAAAATAAAAGAGTTCACTTCCTGGCAGCTGATTCTGCACTGCAAGCACAACATAAAAATTTCTTAAAGGGAAGAAAGAAATGCTCTGAAGAGCATCCTGGAGCAATACAATAGTGAGATAAATAAAAGACCTTTGAGGCAAGAATTTTCATTCTATGGGTTTGAAGAGGAAGCAGTATTTTTACAAACATTTCTCTTGGAACAGGGAGAAGATGAGAAATGCAGAAAATTTCAGCCTTACCTGCAACTGAACAGCTGGTACTGACAGTGAATTTACTGTATAGGACTGTAATGACTGTGTCAGACCTTATCAGAACCACTTCATTATTTCAGGTTCTCAGATTGTCCCTTAGAGCAGGAACCATTCCTTACTACAGCCTGCCACTTTCATATTGGCTTTGGTTTTTAGACACAGTTTATGTCTCTATAAAACCTCGCAACTTGTGCTGGCATTTACATCTCTACAGAGGGCTACACGTGCCAAAAAAACCCCAGATGATCCTGACAAGAGATACCTTTTTCCTTCACTGTCACTATATGGGAAAGATACCAGGCAGGTACAATCATCTCAGTGTCCCTGAGCATATCAGCTACATTCAGTGAATCCTGAAGGAAGATGCATCCCTTAAGTCTATTTGCAAACTGACCATGCTGCAAAGCAGTGGCCCAAGTATGAAATGAATATGCTTCCCATTTGTAAGGTACACAAGCACTTTAGGAGCAGCTGAGGCTACCTTTCCCTTTCCAGACAGTTGGCTGATTTGATCAGATGAAGTTTTCAAAAAGTGACTTCAGAGCAGAGTTGAATTGAATACCATTTAAGCCTATGTTTCTTTCCCACCTAGACGTATTTGAAACTCCTGATCATACAGAAATTTGAGGGTCTAATTGTGACTTAATGTGTCTAATCAGAGTGCCTAGAGTTACTGAACTACAGATTCCACATTCAGATACTCTCCTCTGTTGGAAATGCCTCATATCTCTAGAGTATCTACATTTATGATGCAGTCACAGGGACACCTATGTAGGCATCTATAAATTGTCATATGCATTTGACCAGACACAGATCTTGCTGAGTGCTTCAGAGCCCTTGGTGTCTCCTACACTTAGGAAGACTTCTCATCAATTCCCTGGGGGAAGTGTGCATTGAATCTAATGAACCAGTTGGGCAGAAAAAGAAAAAGAAATGATTGATTTTTCACTTGGTGGGTCAAGCTCTCATATGGGATTTGGGAAATCAGATTCTTTTATGGGAAATCAGATTTTTTTGTGTGTTATGGGGTTCGGTGGTTTGGGGTGGTTTTGTATATGTAATTTTTTTTTTTTTTTGGAGATAGAGTAATGAAATTATTCATTCCCTCAGACTGTTCCTCTCTGGCATTTTGGTTTTTTAACATGGTCTGTAGGAAACCTAGATTTATGTTTCTGCTCTAAGCTATGCCACTGGGACTACAAGATAAGGCACAGCCTTGTCCCAGTGACTACTGTATTGACTATCCATAGATGTCAGGGAAGTCTTTGCCTGCCTCCCAGGAGAGGAGCTGGCCATAAGTACTTAATTCTAGAAAGTTCATAGCTGACAATCTGCTATCAGAGGGATTTCCAGTGGGAAATCTCTGCCTCCCTGTGTTCTGGAATATGATGTCTGACCACATTCAACTCTTAGGTGTTAAGGACCCATCTCTATTTTCAGATTCTCAAAGTAACTAGCCTGCTCAAGCAGCTGAATCCTGCTTATCTATTTTTTTTAAGATTATCTCTTGTCATTGTAGGCAGAAAATGCTTGGGGAGTTGCAGGAATGGGGAGGATGCAGCATATTTTTCAAAAGAACCTATTGAAATTGTGGACCTATTGCTCTGCACTTAACTATCATAAACAATTTATTTTCCAAAATAAATTAAGATAATCTAAATAGCTTCCATTTTGCTCCTACTGACTGACAATCTTACCCTCAAAGCACGAGGCCATATTTCAGTGTTATCAGTGAAATGTACTTTAATACTCAGCAGAAGTCAGCAATCTGTTTCAGAAGAGGGATTTGCCTCTCCCAAGAGCACAGCAGGGAAGCCGTGGCCAGCTCCCTCACTCCACGTTTAAAGAACAAGCAGAACACTTCAATCACAAGGATGAACTTAAAAGGATATCCAGCCAGGTGTACAGTGCAGGTGTTTCATTTCCATGTAACAGAGACCAAGACAGTGTCTCAAGAGTGACATCTCCTTGCTCAAGGGTGGGTTTCAATGCATAGCAAACCCTTCACGTGTGTCCCTCCCATCACCAGGCTCACCAGAGGTGCACTGCAGCCAGCAAATCCTTTCCTAATACATTCAGATTCATATTCAAATCCCAATCTTTTGTCTTTGATCAAAACAAAACAAACAAACAAAAGCTGCAAACAAGCACAAACAAACAGAAACAATTGCTACTGTTATTTCTGTTAGGGTTAATAGTATTATGCAGTACCCTAACTTTCATAGATTGAAGAAAAAAAAAATTGCATCGTGCTAACCAGCATCCATTTCAGTACAGAATTTGTCTCATTAGAACTCCATTTAAAGGTTTAGTGAAGCTGTTAGTGATTATTTTTTTGGTGCCCGTAAAAATATCTTTTTCTGTGAAAAAACCAACTAAAGTTGTGTAGTTTTAATTATCATCTCCTCTAGCATAAGAGCACCAAAGAAGGGAAATGTAACACTAAATGTAATGAAAAAGCAACAGTGTTTGGATAATATTGCAGAAGAAATTGAATATTGTGAAGCATGGAATTACACATCAGAAATCTCATATAAATTTAAATGAAAAGTTCTAATGAGAAGCCTTTTAATCTAATGAAAACATATGAATTTGCAAAGGACAATGTCTCTCATTTAAACTATCAAATTTGATAAAATGATCCCAGAAAGGTTTAGGTCTAATTATATTTTCAAAAAATAACAGTTGACAGAGAAATGCAATAATCTTCTTGAAAAGAACTAACAGAAAAAATTAATTACACCAAAATGCTACACCAGGGAAAATGAGGCTGATATGTCTTGTTTACCAGCGTAGAAACACATTCAGCAAAGCAGCTATTGAAACATCAAACTTGTTTTATCAGTATTTTTTCATCAGTATATCAAATGTTCAAGTGACTGCTATTTGAAATATCCTTTCTTCAAGACTCATTGAGTGTGACTACTTACAATGAATCCAAAACATAACTGCAAAAACCAATGAACACTAAAGGACTTCCCTCAGATACACTTCTTTCAGTGATAAATACTCATATTAGTTAATTAAATAATTAGACATTTTGGCAAGTGATCTGGCTTTATACCTCTTATTAATGGCAGAGATAAATGAAACAGTTTATGCTTGCATAGTTCTATATATTTAGATTCTAGGATTTCTGGCAAGATGAAAAACCTGCTTCAAAATTGTTACTCTTTTTTAGCCTGTCTTAATAAAATGAACCCAATAGCTGATAATGCCTGATGATACTTAAATTTTTGTTATTTGCTTTGTTTCTAACCAATAAAGACTGGGAAAGTGAAGAGTTCTGTATTCATATTGTACTGATTATGTGAATATCTCCCTTTCAAAAAATGTGAAATTATATTTTTTCTTGATAAAAGGAAAACAGCACTTCCTTTTAAAATTATAATGTACTAGTTGAGTTCAGATTTTAGCACCTATTTTTTATGCTAACTACACTATTTCCTAATATGATCAAATATATGTTGTCTGGCCCCAATCTGGTATTATTTTTAAATGTGAAGGGAATATTTGGGTGTTAACCAAATTTGAAAAAGTGCAGGCATTATCCTCTGCTGTTCTCTAAATCATCTTAGTGCTAATTTTGATTTCAAGCAGACTTATGATAAAAGTAACTATATAAGTTTTAACTATCAAAGAATATTCTAGACTTATTCTGTTTGAATTATACCCCAGGTCTTGAAGAAAGTTTTAAAGGGCTTAGCTCATTGGAAGTCATTATGCTTTTCATGGGCAGTCAGAACAAATGTTATTAAAATGAATATCTCAGTAAGATTCAATTATTTATCACAGGTTTTGCTTATAATGATACCACTTTCCTTTTTTTAACATCCTGAGAAAAAATTGTATGAAATAATAGTTTTTCAGAAGCTAGTATTATTCAACCTCAGCAAAGAAAAAGACTTTGCCTCACAGATTTTTTTCTGAGAGAGACACAGCATCCTTTCACAGAGGTGGAGGGGCAGTGGAGATTTTGCAAGCCGCCAGTAGGATTGTGGAATGTCCTGGGACAAACTAAGGGGTGATACAAAGTAATATAAGGAATTCTGTACACCTTGCTGAAAAGCAGAAACTGGATTAAAAAGTAAACCTTAAGGAAAGAATCTACCCTGCAAGGAGGGTCAGGAAGGAGATTTGTTTGCAATTTATATTTTAATTTCTCATTTCTAACAGATCTGACTTTTGCTGTTAGCTCCCTCATACCTGTCTGTTTGTGTCATAATAAAACCTATCTTTACAAAAACAAAAGTATAATAGTTGCATGAATGTTGCAGGAGTAGGGCTGAGGCCATGGTATGTCTGAGCTTCAGACAGCTTAAGTTTCTCACACCAGCCACAATGTCACCTGTCCTCTGTTATGCTTATCTCCAGGTTTTTATGAATATTCTTCCATAATTTTTCCCCATGTAGGTCTTGTCTCAACAAACTGACCAGTGGAGGGCACCCTAGAAACTTGGCAGGCTACATGTATCCTAAATATCACATTATTAAATAGTAATTGTAAAGGACAAACAAATACACAGAGAGGAGACTGACAGCCATGTAGGGTGGATGCTCCCATACACTAACAGAGTTACTCCTACTAGCATAGTTTTAATATATTCACATCGTGTCCCAGAGCTCAATTTAATTCCCTGGCAACCATATATTTAGCAATGTAGAAATAATTATTAAATCTTAGAGATCTACCAGAGGTCTTTTGAAGAATTGGACAACTACAGCTAGCCAGCATAAGCTTTTTTCTTATTAAAAGCCAAATGTGATTAGCTTGGTTCCAAGAGACACTTCTGCTGCAAAATTTTTGGAAATCTGTTTTCAACATTTCATTCACAAAAATTGATAAAATATTTGGCATTCCTTATTAAATTATATAAATCAATTTATACATGAATTTGGAACCTTCCATGTAGGGAAGGAAATTGTATTTAATTTCCTTTATTTTCTGTTCACTTACTTTTCATCTGAACATTAGTCTGTTATAGGTCAAGAGGGGCAGTGCAATACTGTCCACTACAGCATATTATTTCTTTAATATTCTGTTTTTCAGTTTTAAAATATTAAGACATTTTTTTTCCTAGAAAAAATCAAAACATCCCAATTTCTAGGTGAATGCTCTCTTTCCATGACAAGAAATGGATGCAACCAAAGTCCACAGAAATGGGCATACCCAAAGACCACAGAAATGGGCTGAAGTCTTGTAGTTCCTATTGAGATGGCCTGAACCAATCATAGGAGAGCAGTGCTTCAAAAAATGAACTTTTGCACAGTAGAATTAATCTCCCAAGTCTCTTTCTACAGCTAATGGAGAGATGGAAACATCTTTACGGGCAATTCAGAAGAGGATTCAATAATCCTCAGAAGAGGAATAATACTGAATCTAATTTTAGATTTTTCCTTGCCCTCCAGGGCAACGTATCTCTCCCTATTGAACACCTTGAACTTGGGGACATTAGCAACCCAGGACGTAGATAGTCTTCACATTTACACCCCTAAGGCTGGACTGTTTCATCATAACACAGACACAAGCTGATCTAAAGCATATGCTCAGATAGTGGTATCTGTAGCAGTTGTCTTATTTCTACATATAAATTTTTATCATCTGAAACATCAAGTTTTTTGATTGTTTTGACCCCAGCGATCAGTAATAAACAATAAATAAAGGAATATTAATATACCAAGATGCAGTTTTTTAGTAATGTTGTATATCTACACATATGCAAACTTTCATTTTTGTGAGGGAAAAAACCTTTTTAACAAGTTTTGTAAACTTGTCAGTTAAAAGTGACTTCTACTTTTCTGAAATCAAAGAGATTTAAAGAGAAATTTTGGCTTCACCAAGGCAGGATTTGCTGGGTATGTTCAATAAAAGAAAAAATCCAAGTAATTCTGCTTTTACCTGATTTTCCCTTTTGATTATTTCATGCTCTAGATGAGACTGTGGCAATTAATGAATATTGACAGCCCTGTAACAGTAACAACCGCACCTCAGCAATCTCCATAAAGAGACCTTAGTGTTGGAAATACATTTCTTACAAGGTGAAAACTCGGTTTTCTTTCCACTCCAGCAGATCAAAACTGAGGGTTTGATTTAGGCTGTGTGTAGCACATAGTACCGTGAGCATTCTGTCCCAATTGCATTCCCACTGCTCCCTGCCAATGACAAAGCAAAAGGCAGCCAATACCACAGTTCTTATGAAACATCCTAGTTAGATGTGAAAAAAATCAAGAAATACTCCAACCACTATTTGTGTAAGTTGATCCAGCCTTGTTCCACAGAGTGCATTTTTGAGACTCCACCCCTGCAGAGTCAGCCGTGCCCTGTGGTGGGTCAGCTGGGCAGGTCTGGAGCTGGCTGTGTCCAACACAGAACAGCCCCAGACAGTACCCACAAAGGCCACCCTGCAGCCCCCACTTCCCCTGCCTGGGCACCTGCTCTGAGTGCAACCACATGACTTACAAGACTATAAAAAAAAGATTTCCTCTCCTTGGTGTCATATCTTAACCCCACTAACACCCATGACAAAACATCAGTACTATTTTTATACATTGCGTATGTTTTTTCTTAGTCATAACGAACTTGTTTAGTGATTTTGAAGTTCCCATACAAAGGGGAGGACTTAGAAACTTCCTTTCTTGTAAACTTCCTTTCTGTTTTACCAAAGCCCTCATTGTTTCTACACTTACAACTGTGACTGAAAGAATGGAAATCCTTGAACTGTTCATCCTTACTATCTCTTGTTTATAATTCCTTTTCCCTCAGGTTACAAAAAATCTTTTTTATAAATCTAAGCTTGTTAAGTAAGCTTTAATGAAATTTAATTCAGATGCTTTGTTAAAATCCAATTTTACCACAGCTAAACTGTGCATCTTTTAAGCAATTCTGTGCAAAATATTTTTTTTTCTAGCTAAGTAAATCCTTTCTATTTCAAGGATGCCCATTGCTCTAGAATTTGGTTGGCTTTTTTGATTTTGACTTTTCACAGTTTTTAGCAGAATTTCAAACTAAGAAATAGTGATTCCAGAGCAAGGGTGTAGTTTCATGGCATTAGTACTGGATGCCTTTGAGACCAAAACCAGCAACCCTCGAGGAAAGGGCTGATGAGCACAAATGAGTGCAAGAGCATAGATGATAGAAATCATCAAGATCAAAAGGAAGAAGAAAAACATTATGAGCACTTCCTTGACCAAGCTAAAGAATAGGCTACCAGTGACTTCAGTAAATGGAATGGATGAAAGTGAAATTCATTTGGAAAAGATGAAGAAAAAAGTTGAAAGAGAAGGCTAGATTATTCATGTTCTGCACACAACTAATGTCTCCTGATAATGCAATTCCATCTGTAGCCAGATAGACCACTACAATAGGAAATAAAATAAAGACTATTCTTTTACATTATGAATATGCCTGGGTCCTGTTAAAGCAAAGATGATGACAGAAATCTGTGAGGCTGTATTGGATAATGTTTAATTACTTGTATCAGGACTGGTTGTTCTACTGTCTTTTGCTTGAATAACTCTACAATTAATATTTTTATGACTTAAAATAAATGAACAACGGTTGATAGAAAAATTGATTGAGAACAGAAAAACTACTAGTCATTCTTTGGACTTCGTAGAGGACCTAATCTGGTAAAATGTATCATGGGTTCTCAAGCAGGGATTTCAGAGACAGGTTTGAGGACTATAACACACAGGAGGCACTTTACCTTTAATGAACACACACAGCATTAACAACCTGTCATGTAACAGATGTAGAGCACACAACAAATACTTAGAGACGCTATGCCAAGGAGAACGAGTCACCATAGTTTTTGGCCTTTTGATATACAGCTGTGATTAGATAGGCTACGTTCATTTTATGTGACAAAGGCTGCATTATGTTTGTATTTGTTCTGGAGCAGTGTTCAAACTTTTGTAGGTATCATTCTGTGCCTTATCGTGCTTTGTATGTAAAAAGTAGTTTGTATTTTTACAAATGAAACAAAGATGTAAGTTAAAGGCAACATGCAGTTTATTTTAAGCAACTAAAATGCTTTTTATGCGCTGAATTTCCCAAATAACAAGGGTAACGGGAACAATCCTCACTTAAATGATTTAATTTCTTTTGTGTCTGTGCAGCACATGTCACTTGGAAACCAGAATAATGTACTCATTTTGTGATGTACCAACTTTCCTGTAATCTGTAGTCTGACATCACACCCAAGAAGGAGCCTCAGTTAGACACAATAAAACAATTTGTGTAAATAAAGGAATTCTATACTGTCAAGTTTGAGAGTCACATGAATGAATACTTGAGGATATAGAATGAATGTTTTATTAAAAACACTGTATGATTAAGGTTTTATATATCTGTGCTAAATTTAAAAATAATTTAGAATTAAACTTTGTTAGTTAAGAAGGTTTTCTGCCTCCCACATATATTCAGATACTGAGTCACATTTCTTTGTGTCTACAACTAGGTTATCAGATCAATCAGACAGAATCTTCATGCCTAGTTGCTAATTATTCTTTATTACATTTCATATTGTTTCTAATGTATATGAGCAGTTCTCAGGAGTTATAATCCCTTTTACTACACTACCATTATAATTTTATATACCCAGTAGCCTTTTATAATCACCGGAGAAGGGAAAAAAAAGTTTAAATCATGAGAAATATCTCAAGAGTTTTCTTTATAAAGAAAAGACTGCAGAAATTTTTTTTCCCAACCATAATATAACTTAAAAGAAAATTTTTTTGTGTTAATAGATGTACAGCCCAGATGTGCTTACCTACCCTGAATTGAGGCTCTGGTATTTAAATACTGCAGCTTAAGGACGCAATTTGTTTAAATTCATGAAAATCTTTGAGCAGTAATAGTTTACAGGCTCTTTACACAAGGTGCAGCAATTTGATTTTCAAACAGCTTTGCACGTTGTCTCATTACCCTTCTGTCACTCTAAAATTTACAGCAGGTGACAAAAAAATTGCCTCATATACAGAAAGTATGAATTCAGTATGACATATATAATGCTGATTAATAGAAATTGTGGCAACAATTGCAGCAAATTAAAGCAGTTGGATGAGGACTTTACCATCTTCCTTATCAAAGTACATCACACCCGCTGCTTTGTACCCTAGTTAAAATTATCCAGAGATTATATTCATTATACAGCTAATACTCAATAGCATTTGGTGTGATTTGCTTTTCTAAGAGAAGCACTTCTGACAAAGACAGAAAAAATTTACAAATCAAAGAGAGCAATGACCAGTGTTGTCATGGCACCATGACAAAGTGCATGAAATGTAACACAGTAGTTTCCCAGCTGCTCCATTTCTGGGGTCACTGTCTTCCTTCCATTGACAAAAATCTAGATTCACAACTACTTAGTTGGTATAAGAGAGATCTGCGCTATGATCTTCCAGGAACTACTTACATACAGTGTAGATAAAACACCTTTCACCCAAAACAAGCATTGAACACTAGAACATTAACTCTCCTTATGTGTTGATAAACTATCTTTTAATGTCTTCTTTTTAATTTTTTTAATAAACCATTATACAGTCATTCTTAATCTTTCATTTGGTAGGATAAATAACCTTAATATCAGGGGGTTTTCACTTTCCAGTGGTCTTTAGCTGTGTTTATTCAGTCCAGTGACTTCCTTGACTTCCTACTTGTTTATTGTCAAGACTTTTTTGAGAGGACATTTGAGAATTGACTTACATAATAACAAGAAATTGCAGAAGTATTTTAGCAATGGTAGTCCTGGTTTCTACTTTGTGCCGTGAAGTATGAACTACCCTTGACTACAGAGAACCATTTCAGATTTTTAATTATTTTTCCTGAATTTTATAAGTAGTTAAGGAACCAGCTATCCATTTTACAGTGTGATTAGACAGTCTGGAGTTTGTAAATTTGTTCTCTCTGCATAACTGCCAAGGAGCGGGGATTTGTAGATGCTACTCTTTCCCAAGTTTATTATTAAAAACACTGGTTACTATACTTCCTTTTTTTTCCCTCTCAAAGTTATTTCTAACTCAAGAAAAGATAGAACTGTCTTTTGGGGTTTTATAAGAAAAAGTGCTCCTCCCCTTACTATTTTGCCTAAATGATATTTCCTAAAAGATGCATAAATGGTGATTTTAAAATTCCAGTCATGTGAACCATCCCCTCAGGTTTCTGTTATACCAACGAGGTTGTGTTTATGCTCATAAATAAGCAATTCCAATTATGCTTGTTTATTACCCAAGCTCCTATCATTGGTGTATAGGCAATTAAAGATTAAAGAATTTCTTCGCTCATCGTCCTTTGGTGTCTTGATTAATTTTGTTCTCAGCATCACAATTCTGTACTGAAAGTTCATGTGTTTTCTCTTTTCACCCTTCTCTTTTATTTGATGCCATCCTAACCACTGCAGTATACTTCTTTGGTAGTTGCCTCAGTGATGTTTTCTAAGGAACTTTAAAAGGTTTTTAGGACTTCCTAATGCTTATGCTGGAATTAATTCTCAGAACTGATTGCCATTTTATTAGCAGAGTAATTCCTTAAAAGAAATCCATAGTTGATTGGCAGCCAGCAGTTATGCCTCTTTGACTTTACCTTTTAAAGAAGCAAACAGTCTATTTCAGCATTGTTCATATTGTGCCACATTTCCCAGCTTTTCCATCAGGATAAGTCCTAGTACTACAACACACTTACTAGTATCAAGCAATCCACTTGAAATTGTCATACATATTAACTTTTAACTAGAGTGCTGCTGGACCATGCCAGGGCAGACTGCATCAAATGTCACTTCATATAAGTAAAATCATGCTCAAACTCCTATCACATCAAAGCAAAATGAATTGTGGTGTGATACTATGAATTCCTTTTGCCAAGCTGTCATGCAAAAGAAGTGGAACAATTCACAAAAACAATTATGTTCACAGGCACTCATTCTTAAGTGTGCCATTTCTTAAGAAAGTTTTATGAATAATTCAAGTAGTGACTTTAATTAGTGTTTAAATGATCAAAAAGATAGTTCTGCTTAAATAATGATGTGATTTTACTAGCAACTGTTTTACCACCATGAAAATTATTGAAATAGAGAACTTCCTAAGACAACTAATCAAACTTGAACAAATACAGATGCCACTGTATTTTTCTGCAGGTAAACTTGATTGCTTTTGTCATGCTAGCAGAGTTTACAGCATATTTTTTGTGAGTACACAAGGTTCTTAAAAAATCTCAGTTATGTCTTTCACAGGTAAGAGATATTCTTAAGACTGACATCTATGTCCTTCTTCAATTTTTTTAAAAGTCAGCAAAATATCTTGTGTTGCTAATATTTGGTGGAGGAAAAGTCCCATACCAATGACAGTCTTCGAGACCTCTGACAAGAAGTTGTGATTAATATTTTGCAGCTATCATAACCACGGGGTTATGATAAAAAAATCCTGTCTCATGGAAATCAGTGGAAGTTTTTCTCTTGACTTCACACATTATCTCCATCCTAAAAAGGTGTGATTTGGTTGCCTAACTGGAGTTAAACAATATCACTTTTGGCATGCTTTCATAATGCACCAGATCATCTGTCACTCCAGAAGAAATGCACTGAACCCCTCTGTGTCAGATCTGTCAGAGCCACATGAATGTATGAGAAACAGAAAACTGAAACAGCACCACATGCATGTGTTAAGGCCACTGCATTGTACCCAAAGCAATTCTTTTCTTTGGAGTTACATATAAGTGATGGAGAAGATGAAAATCAATACAATTTTTATATACTTTTTTTTAACATTACTTAAGCATTCTAAGATTCTGTGAACTTGCCATTCAACCAGGCTTTCTTTTAAGTAGCAGTGCCTCAGCTAAAGAAAATAGGAAAATGAAGATCTGAAGGAAGAGATACTAGCAGGTCTCAATTTTAATTTTCATGGGAATTTATTTACAATATTTTTTCTAACTTTGTTACTAAAAAAAAAATATTTTGTTTCTACTTGCCTCTAAATAATTTTTCTCTATTTTCCTGCCTTTTCAGACGTTACATGGTGAGTGGAATTGTAGGTGACAATTTTAGCATGAGATGACTTGTTCCTCACTGACTGTACTGAACATTTTCGATAATGGGAGATGAACACCGAGCTACTAGGCAGGATGAGCAGTCTTAGACACAGCCTGGAACAGAATCCCTGTTTCAGTTGCTGACACACAGGTGTTTGGTTCCACTGGAACAACCAGAATATCTGGGAGCTCATACAAAGGCAGAAAACACGACACTCAAAAGTCTGTGCCTGCTGGAGGGCAGGCAAGGCACCATAAGGTGTCTCAGCTGGCCCTAGAGGGATTTGTTTAGGCAACTTGGGCCCATAGCACTTTCCAAGGAGCTGGGAGTAAGAATGTTGCCAGATCTTTCTAGGCAGAGCAGACTAAAGGCTAGTCTACATCTTTGTCCCATGATTGTTATGGTTGATGCTAAAGAAAACTGTCTACCTTTGTCAGCCCAGTTAGCTCTCAATATATTATAAAAGTATGCAGTTGACAAACAAGATGCGCAGGAGTTTACACTGAAATTTTTGTAACTGTGAAATTCTGAAAACAGTGAAATGTTTTCTAATAGACTTACTGATGTTTATATTTACAGGGAAGAAGGTTTCCAAAACACAGTAAAGCTTTTTCTTTCATCAGTAAAAATATATTCTTGTGAATTGTAAAGATTCCTGTCAAGATTAATTTGGAACAAGAAGTGATTATCAATAAGAGGATGGTAATCTCACTAAATGAGTGAACTCACAGGCATCTCAGAATTATATTATTCTCATGATGTACAAATGTTCAAAGTAAGAGGGGTTAGAAGGAAGCTGAGTTAGGAATTAAATAAGCAACAAATAAGCAAGTGCTTATATTTCAGATACAACCAACTTTTTTCATCACTGTGTCTTGTAATATTGCAACAATGGGGGTGAGCTGAACATATGTGCAGTACAGTTTGAGAGATTACTCTTGTTAGTCCAACCCATGCTATTGGAAAACAGTTTTCTATACTACATTGAGAAGTAAGATTCATTCTTCATGGGGACCCTAAGCTTTTAGGGAAAAGACTAATATTTTTCAAGGTTCTTTTAAAGGACAAAGGAAGAGATTTGTCTCACATTGTTGTTTCATGAGAAAGTCTTACAGAGAAAGAAGAAAGTCACTTTGCAGTCCTCCTGGGATATAGAAATCATGTATGAATCCATAATGGCTTCTCATCCATGCATCACCGGGGAAGGAAAAATCAAAGTAAGGCTTCTCTTCCAGCCCTGCAGTGTGCTTACTTTCTCTTTTTGCTGATTGCATGCCCTCTTTACTGTTGAAATAATATTAAAAACACATAATAAAAACTGTAACTATTTGTTTTAAACGGAGTTGTTTGCTTTAAATGACATATACAGAAATGGTCATCTACCTCCCAAAATAAACTGACAAACAAATTCAGCAACAGCTAGCATGAATTATAAGAGGGTTTTATATTTCCTTCAGCATAAAACAGGGAAAAATAAATCCCATCAGTAAGTAAATGAAGTGGATCTCAGCATAACCAATCTATGAGCTGAAAATTAGTTTAATTCCCATGGTAGGAAGTTTAAGAGATTCATAGATTAGAGGGCCAGAAGGGACTGTTGTGATCAAATTTATAAACTTATGCAGATATTTTCAAAGGCACAGAAGACATTTGGCTATGTAATTCCCACTGACTTACAAAAGTTGGATTTTAATTGTGACTTCATTACAGAGCTCCCCTTTCAAAGAATCATAATTTGACCAATAACCTGAATCCTAAATCATGATGTATAATAGTCAATGTCACCTATGATTCAATTACAAGTGTGTCAACATAGACAAAATGCAAACAAGTTATAGCATCCTCAGTGCCCAGTATTTTTCTTCTGACACTGCCTGCAGAGGAGCTAAAAGAAATTTGATTGCTAGGCCTGTCCAAAGACCTGTGAAGCCATGGTGGTGGTAAAAGTACCTTTAGACTGAAATAGAAAACAGACTATCTGAAGCAAGCAGAAGTACAGGCATAAGCCTGCACCTTGAGGGAAAACACATTTCTTATTTAATTTATTTGACAAAATTATTCCTTCTCCATGGAAAATATCCTGATGACATCAACAAATTATTATAAATTACAGTTTTTAAAGTTCACTAGACCAGACTCAAGATTCAACTTGGAAGGGATTAAATGCATTTTGGTCACCAAAAGGACTCTTCTTGAACAGGAAAAGACCTATTCATCAAAAAAAAAAAAAGGAAATTTGTTAATCTCTTATAACAGACTGTTTCTCCACGGTCTACTTCCTGTACTTAAATACAGTTTATCTTAGTTTTAAAAATAGCATTTAAAAAAGGAACAGGAAGTGTTACGGTGGATGAGACAGTGATCCATCTATTCCTAGCATCCAGTCTCCAGGAGAGATTGTTAACACAAGTTGGTATTCTGTAAGATATATCTGGTGTCTTCTAATGACAGTTTTAATGCTCTGTTTATATTTCTCTTCTACTGAGGCCTTTTTTATTTTAATGTTTATTGACTCATTTATTTATTTCACTCTTACTGGGTATGATACCTCAAGTGCTGCCACAAACACAACTGCAAAACTTTTTTATTCCAGTTGTGTTGGATCTGAAGAGCCAGCAGTTGATATGTTTCTCCAGTAGTCACATTTTGAATATTACTGTTGGTCTCGAGCATTCTCTCTAGTTTCAGAGACAGAGAGAAAACTTATGGCAGGTAATAGTAGTAAAACTAAAGTTTTTTTACCAGAAAAGCAGGGTCTTTTCAGTGTATCTGCTGCTGCTGCTTCCTTCCCAAGGTGGCTGACATGGAAGCTCTAAATGACAATATGCTTTCCTAGGAAGAACAAAAGAAAAGAAATCTCAGCAATGTGTTTGCCATCAAAACACCTGTTAGTACAATCTCAAAAGCTGAAGAGATAATGGGAAGTTTTTTATACATCAGTCAGTTCCATCTACAGTCTGGTTTCTTTACTTCTACATATGTTAATGGACTTATGCTCCAAAATTATACTTTTGACTAATTTTGGCCAACAACTGCATTATGTACTAGATGGAAATAAAGAGTAATTGATCTGATTGATGGGGGTTTTTGTAGGGGAAGAAGTAGAGTCATCTTTTCAGAGACATCTTTTCCAGTCAAGTAACTTATTGAGAAGAGTGCACATCTCTGGTTTCAACAAATCATATTAATGCTTATTTTGGAAGTTCAGGCATATGCAAAATAACAGCTTTGAAATGGTAACTAAATTATTGGAAAGAGATAGTGCACCTTTTCCTTTATCTGCTCCAAAACCCAGCACCAGCTTATTTTTCTCTACTACTTCTCGTTGTAACAAAGATTAACTAAGCATACTGAAAAACTGAAAGAAACCTCTTTTCACAGACTTAGTTCCATATTCTCTGTAAAATATAGAATCAATGTTGCATACAAAATAGATCATTTTGCACTTTAGCTAGTATATGGAACACAGAAGTCTAAAGAAAATTAAAAAAACCTCTCCCTGACTCCATTTTCTTATTGCTCTTGGTCTTTCAATGGTCCTGTTACTTAAAGTCCTCTAATTTGCCTCTGTTGAAACAAATTCAGCTCTGTTCTCTCTCTCGGCTTCAAAATGTTTGCAAGCACCATGGTTTGTCCAAGGAAGCTACAATATCAGCAAGTTTAGATTGAACATAGAAAGATTCAACCCTAAGAAGCCACTCACTTTACAGCAACAATAACATTTGCAGGTTTAAAGCAGCATGAGGCATCATACATCTCATGGATGATCTGGAAGAAGTCAGTAACCTGCTAACAGCAGGGATCACTCTCTCTTCCTCTGTCTCTTCTTTCCTCCCCCTCTTTCTCCACTAATCAACTTTTTCTCTTCTGTGAATCTGAAAACCTTGGTGGCTGTTGTTGGGCTGAAATACCTGCTTCCATGTACACCTTGATTAAAACACTACTGTGCTACCAGAATGTTGGTGTCATTACTTTATAGTGGTGCTGCAACATGACTTGTTAGGCTTTGTTTAAGCTCACCATGTAAGTAGTTTTCTTTTGATCGTCTCACTGCTTTTCTTGAGAATCTTATTTTTTCTTGCTTGCTTCCTGTGGATGTAGAAGCTAATTTACCTCAAGGATGACTGCTGTGTTTACTCAGCAAGATAATATTGCCTTTGGAATTAATTTCTAGAAAAGCCAAGAGAAATCACAGAACCTACAGATGTAAGATTCAGAGGCAAACCCCACTTGTTTGTTTGTTTGTTTTTCTTTTTTTTTTTTTAATTTTGGTTTTAAGGACATAAATTTAGCATTTGTGGAAAACAGACACATAATAAGTAGTATATAGCATATTCTTTCCTGGCAAACTGGGAGAAGAATCTATACTGATAGCAAATGCTGTAGTAGAATTTTTTTTTAAATCTTGAGAAGTGGTAAAACACCACAGTAACAGCAATGAGCTAGAAAAATCTCTATAAAAGAAAAACAATTCGAGATATATGCATTAAAATACATTATGTTTCTCCTATTTTCATTTTACAGGAGTACAGAATACAGAAGGTACAGTGGGAAAAGAGCTGCAGCTCATTACAAACATAAAACATCAGGAATACTAACATATTCTTAACCATTTAGCAAGAACTTCATACATAATTAGTGTATCTGAAAAAAAAAATTCTTGAGATTAGTTCACCACAATGAAATCTTCTTCCACATACTTCCATTTTTCTTTTATCCACCTATAATCCTCCTTTCTTGGTTTCAAAACAAGAAGAAGAGGAGCACCAAACCACAAATTAGGCAAGTTTTGGGCTCTTCAGAAATACACTTCTTTTATAATGTAATTATATTATGATAAAACTTTGTAGTTTGTAAAGTTTTAAGTGTTTAAAAAAGAAAAGGGGATTTTTAGTAATTTGAGTTGAAATTATCTTGAAAAATATAATTTAGGAAAATATTAAGTTAATTTCTAAGATGACTTTTGTATCGGTATGTCCCTTTATAAATAAATTTAAAAAAAAAACTTAAATTTTTCATCTTATATCTTCTTATGAGAGAATAGAAAGAAAAAATATCAATTTCACATGTGCAATGAATGATAATTTTGTGTTTTGTATGCTTCAGCAAACTAGGAGTTTATCTGTTACTAGCCAGAAATTATGAAATCAGTAGCCTCAGTCTCCAATTTCATACATTTCTTTTATTCCACAACAGGTCCCTTGAAAACTAAAATTCTGACAATTTTTTAGCGCATTATCACATTGGTCACATCATAGCTACTGTTTATTAGAGAACTGCATCCAGCAGGCAAAACCTGTAGAAAAGCCTTTTAACTTTCTAACATTAATGAAACAGATTTTACATAGCAGGATTAGAGTTGTGATAAGGAGAGTTAGCCTGTGATTTGAATTAGAATCTCTGTTATTGTTTATTCACATGTAAGTAATGTTTACGGCCATTTTCAAATTCTATTCTATAGTGTGTTTGTACAATACTTGATAGTGGTATAAGGGAGAAAGGTAAAAAATGAAAATTGCTAAAAAGATAAAATCAGGGAAAGAAATATTGTGCCTGGTTGTGGAGATGCAGCAAAAAGCTGTAGTTTTCCCAATTAAGGTGAAGTGGTTTGAATGATCTTTTTAACTTTGAGATATAGCAGTCTCAGTTTTATTTAGGATCTCCTAGGTAAGAAGACTGAGAACCGCCTCTCCTTTTATGAAAGTATAAAGATCTTTTTTTCTTCCGCACAGAAAGAGTTCTTTTTCCCTCCCAGATGATTTATTAAGAGTACAAAAATTTCAGTCTCCTGTGAAGTCTCCTAAATTGTTCATCTTTAAGCATACACAAGAATGTGATAACCTAATATTTTTAATGCAAAAATATGCAGAAAACGCACTTTAAAATACCACAGGGACTCTTAATACAGCAAAAAAGAAATTGGAAAGGAACATCTGCATTTTGTTTTTCTCTTACTTAAGCCCCCCTTGGAAATGGTGGGTTGGATATTACTCACATGACATTCTGAACATTTTATACTTTGTTAGTGAAACTTGCTCACACATTTTACTCTACATCCAGCCTGACAGTACACAAGCCATCTTGAAAGAATCCCTTAAATATTTTTTTTCCCTACATAGCTCTATTTTTTATTATTAATGGCTTTCAGAGCATGGGTTGTGAACACAACTCTCACTACTTTTCTTGGACAGAACTACTACTCCTGGAGTTGTCAGCTCCAGCTGTGCCATGGAAGTCTAAAAATAAATGGATCTGCTGCAGCCTGGTGAGACTGTTAAACTCCTGTGGTGCTCATTCTTGCACCTCAGTGAGCTGCACTAGTTCATCGGGTCTAGACCAAAGGAGATCCGCCCTGCTCCTGTGTAGTTGCAGAGAAGGGTTTTGAAGTAGTAGCCTATTTCTTGGGAATGGGGAGGAAACTTGTCTGTTCTTGTTAACCACGCAATAAAAAGCATTGAAGGTCCTTTCAAGTCTGCAGCAGTTCTGTCATCGCATGGTGCCAGCACAGGATATTCCTGCAAAGACCTAGCTTGTGAAGGAATTTATAATCAATTCATCCCTAGAAATCAGTGGAGCAAAAATCATTCAGTGAAAAATACTGGTTTTCCCCCAAAGCATACCTCCTTTTTCCCTTTTGTACCCACTGATATGCACCTTGTATGCATGAGGCATAGCTGGTCTCTGAGTACAGCTGCTGATGTGTCATTTACGTAGCTCTCCTTCTTCTGAGCATCCTTCTGTAGGGACTTTTGCCATTTTGTCCAAACAATGTGGCATCAGTTTGGGCTTTCCCTATCAGAGGAGAGCAGCAACACCTTGAAATAAAATCAAAGCCACAGCCTTAGAATAAATAAACCTAATTTCAGAAACGTAGAGAGACTATATTAGATGTGTCATCCCAGTAGTTTCAAAAATTAAAAAGAGGAGAGAGTCTTAAATAATTTCAGCAAAAGCCAACACAGTTAAAAGTAAGCACTAACTCAAGTCTGTGGAAAAGAGAGACAGAGAAAGCAGATAGTACCAGTTGCCTTTGTAAAAATAAATGTGTTAAGTCACTTGAAATAACCATCAGTAGCTACAGTTAAAAAAAAAAAAGTTACGACAAAAACTAACATCAGTGCTAAAATTCAAAAAGTTGCTTCAGGCTTTTAAATTTTGGTAATAGAAGGTAATACACTTTATAAACTGTCAGCTCAGTGACTTGACTTCAGCTTTATCTACTGCAAAGCAAGAGGTCAGGGTTAAAGAACAGCCAGAAGCCTCCTGCCTTTGGGACCAGCAGAGATGAGAAGGATCTGTCCTTCTGGACTCAGGGGAGGGAGGAGGTGCAGCTCACTTCTCTCTGGAGCACTCCCCAAGTAGATGTCTAGCTCCAGCAATGACAATAGTAATTATAATCTCGAAGATGGCAGAATAGCTGAAACACCATGGGGCAGTATGAAAAAAAAAGGAAGAATCCTCAGGAGCTATTGAATTCCCTTTGGAAGGCTAATTGTGCTTGCTTTAGAAGTTTTCCTGAACAGTGAATAGAGGGATTTAAGACAGCAGGTATAAAAACACACATTGTTGGAATTGAAGACAGTGGAAAGCAAAAACCATGATTCATCATTAGACATTATAAGGAAATAAAGCTATATGTTCTGAATTCAGATGAAGCTCTTGACAGAGGCAGTGACAGCTACTGAAAAGACAGTGGAGCTCTCAAGTCTTCCTTATAATGATGGCACTACAATTGGATTTTACATGAAGCATAGTCTGCTTGCTCCTTAGTTGTCATTTCTGAATCAGCTAGGGGCTGACACATTGCTGCTCCAACAAATAACTTATCATTGAGCTTACAAAAGGTTAAAGTTCTTTTTATTTACAGATCACAAACAAGAGAAGCAGTGAGAGGTAGTATTCACATTCATTTCTTGAAATTGTGCCCCTAAAAATTGAACTGTGAAACAGGCATTTAGCCAAGGATGTTGTTATTACGCACCCATTGTGCAACTCTGCAAAGGTATGCTGAACCTGTTCTCAGCTGCTCTCCTCCATGCAGAGCAGGGAGAGGACCACTCCCTCTAGCGCAGGAACAATTCTGTATATCTAAAAAAGAAGAAACAGACTTACCTATAGGAGGCAGAAATGAAACAAACAAAACACCAACAACAGAATAAAAACCAAACAAATAAAATGACAGCAAAGCAGTACAGATAGACAAAAATCAAAACAAGAAACCAAAAAAGCAAAAAAAAACCAACGAAACAAAAAAAAAAAAAAAACCAACCCAGAAAACAAAACAAAAAAAACTTCTTCAATACAAACAAGATAACTATATAACAAATTTATTCTGAAGGTGCTCTTTTATAGAGATCTGGTCCAGGTCATCAGATACATTTTTATATTGTTCCTTGCTAGACTAGGCACTAACCCTTACTTCAGATTTCAGCATGTAAATGAGACTGAAGGAAATCAGCTCCAAAATTTCATCTATTGCCTAGTGTAGTGATCACAAATCTTTTCAGGTTGGTATCACTGATTCCCACCCCCATCCCATCTGTCATCTTTTCCCCTCACTAATTTCTTCTCTTCCCTAACTTCTGTCTTCATAGAGGAATGAATGAAGACTTCCTATCTTCCTTTGGAATCCAGCTAAGCTTCTGACCCTCTCAAGTCTCTCCAGGATTCACAACATCTTCTGTCTTTTCCCACAGGAAAATAAAAAAAAGAACTAACAAAATGAAGTTTTTTAACTCTTGCAAGACAGTGACGGGAACTGACACCTCTTCTTAAGAGACTTCAATGTGGAGGATGAAAATTGTGTGGGTAATAATCACAGCATAAGACCAGAAAGAATCATATTTTGTCTGACAGTTCATGTGCCATAAAACATTCTAACTTAGACCACTACACCATGTCTTGTTTATGCCTTTACAAAAGTCTGTAACTTGCATTTGATTAGAACAAATATTCTCAAAAAGTATCTGGAAAAAAATATAGAAATGCAGAATTTCTCATTTCTTTTGGTAGTTTGTTCCAGTTAATCAGCCATTAAAATCACTACTAAACCCAAAGCTTATTTCCAGGGTTGTTTTTTTTTTTCTATCCTTAGCTTCTTGCCATTGGTTCTTGTTAAAACTACAAAGGGGTTTTGGGGGTTTTTGGGGTTTTTTTAAAATGAAATTTAAAAGCCCTTAAGTATGCAGGGTATTCTTACAAAACAATATTTAAACACTGTAATCAAACTGCATGTAGACCTACCTTTTGACAGATAAAACTGTGAGAATATCCTAACGAAGTACACCTCTCTACACTCCTTAAATTTTTCCTATGGCTTCTTTTTGCTCCACTCTAATTTTTTAACATCTTCTTCAAAATACAATAAACTAAATCCTTCTACAGTATCAGATGCCCTACCACAATATTGAGGACGAGTATAAAGCCTATAGGACATTGAGGAATCATAAATAATGACTTCAATAGTGTAAGAAAAGAGTCAATGTTATTTGGCTGTTAAAGTGCAATACATTAATTCAAATGTCTGGGGTTCAGTTTTCATCATATTGAAGACTGTTATGTAACTTTGAATAACTATTTTCCAGATTTTTCAGATTTTGTTAGACCAGATGTAATAACTGCAAGTAGAACCTTCTGTCAGTTGTTGAAATATTTAGCTCTTTATTGGTTCTATGTTCTTTGGGATCCCCATCTGGAAATCATCATTACAAATAACTTTCACATTCCTCACCACATAAATACAGATATTCTAGAAACCGCTACTAAAATCTCTATAAAATCCTATACTTCTTAGAGGCATGAAAAAATAATCAGTAAAGTAGAAAAAACATAACACTGGTTCTCTAATTGCACGCCTGAAAACTAAAGGCTTGAAAGATACAAAATATTCTTAATAGGAGACTCCATCTTCCACTTTAAAAACAAAGTCCAATTTATTTATGCATCTCCACTCATTCAGTATAATTCTTCTAGGTACACAAACAGAAATACATATTTATGTGCAAATTTTAATTCCAAGGTTGGGAGGCATAATGGAGCCTAATTTTATTACACGAGATAATTTTCCTAGAGGTGCATATTGATTTCATACTGTCAAACAAACTGCAAAATACATTATAACAAAACAATTAAAACTGCTGATAATTATTACAATTAACTCGCTGCTTCATACTAATGGAATGTTCAAGCATCCGAGAATTCCTGATTATCAGAAACTAATGGATGTTCAGAAAAGGATGTCATTTTCTCTAGCAATTTGTTCTTGGCCAATTTAATGTTCCCTCAAAACAGTTTTCTGTTCCCAAATGTCTCATTTGTGGTTTTACAGAGGAAAGAATCATGACAGTATTGTTTCAGCTCTTATTTTGTCTTCAGAAGTCTCAGGTCTGTTCACTCTGCTGTTATGCCAGGAGCATATAATCCAAAATAAAAGAATCATAGAATCATTTTATACATTCATTTGTTAAACAGAGCTGGAGGATTCTCATTTGAAGCGGTGTTAAATGTGAACTAATTCTACTGAAGTGTGAGAGTTTTGGCTGAAAGAAGAACACTGATCCACTTTATCTAGCTGTATTTCTCTGTCATGTGTGCTACTTTGGCTGTGTGAAACCTCCTTATTATATAGCTCTTGATCCCCATTGTGCTGCTGTAATGCTTGTGATGCTGTTCCAGTGCCTGAACATGATGCTTTTCTATCAAGCACCCAAGTGGAGTTTTGCTATTCAAATCTGACCAGTTCGTGGAGTAGTCCTTTGATAGAAAGAGCAAACTGGGAACAGCAAAAGGACATTCCCTTAAAGCTTACTTCTGTCCACATGCATTTTTTGCATCATGGCACTTGCAGTGCCAGATGCACATCAACTGAATGTTGCCCTGAAGTGGAATATTTTCTGCAGGGACTCATACAGCTGGTTTGGCAACCACTTTATTGGGCCAATGTTAAAACTCACGATACAATAATTTGCTTTATGAAATACCTTTATGTGCTTTTCAATAGGAAGCACTGTGATCAAGGGTGGCAGCAATTCTATAGAACACCTTTTTTACAGAACAGAACTTTTCCAATTACGAATATTTTGGGAAAATACATATCTCAAAAGCTACAGTTTCTGACAAACCACGGGACCATCAGATTCGTTTCTGAGATTTGTATTTCCATTAGCTTCATTTTTTTATTCAGAGAAATGAAGTAATTAACAGGGATAAGCAAGTATTATTAATCATTTCTTCAACATCATCTGCATAGTTTTGTGTATTGAACTTACTGGAAAACATCTTGTGATGTAAAGGTCTCACTGTCTCTTAGAAATAAACAATACTATTAAAACAAATTAGCCATCACAGCCTTATGAACTTTCCCATAGAAAACAAAAAAGAAGTGAGAAATGTTTTATATTCCTCCATCAGAAGTGTTTAAGACATGATACATTCTGAAGAATAACAGTCTCTCTTTGAATTTTTAAATAAAATTTCCAATAAACTGGGGCAGAATTTCCAAGGATTACTTTAAGACCTTTAATCTTTTTTTTTAAGTAGGAAATATATTAGTGTTTTGCTGATTTTTAAAGCAGGAAATACCCTAGTGCTTTGCTGAATCAGGGCCTAAAAGAGCAATCCAGTCACACTCGGGGACAAAAATATCGCAGTGTGTAAAATATCCATAATGTGATTAAGAAGAAAAAGGTCATTTTGAAGCTTAAAAATATTTAAGCGTTGAAACTTTAAAATGTTTTCACACCCAGGGTAAGAAATATATACCTTCACTAATACAGCCACCTAGTAGCACAGCTTAGATAATTGCACAGCCTGAACAAACCCCTTTGTGTCACTGGGGAAAGAAGTAAGGAGCACCTAATTCCATCCTAGATTTTAATGGCTGAATAACATTTCTTACAAAACACCACAGCTAACAGAGGCTAAAGGTAGAAGTCCTCATTATGCCAAATTTCTTTTACACATAGCTGGAGAAGGAACCAAGTACCTCAGTATTTCGGTGGAGAGACTTGTTTGGTGAGAGCACAGAGCAGGGAAAGATTTGCCAGCAACTGAGCAAAGAAACTGCCTGTTGTTGTACCTGACTCTTATTGAAAAACAAACATTTTTGTAAATAATAAGGATTGCAAAAAATAAATACCTGTCTGTCAGGAACTTCTTCTCCTAATGGGAAGACCATATCATCCTGAATATGGAGGGTTTTTTTATATGTTGGAATCACATATTTGTGCCAAAAGGCATGAACACCTAATTATTGTCCCTACCTCTGCTATGTTAGAGTTCAGTGTGTCAAATGAAATCACCACCTGGTTGTATATTTCTACTGAATTTTCTAATAGAGATATGATTTTGATGACAGAGTTTGGGTGTTATCACAGTAAAAAAAAAAAAAAGACAAAAAAAAGAAACAAAACAAAAAAAAATTTGTCTTCTTTCGTCTTAATTTTAAAATGGAGAATTAAAAATCCAGTAAAAATTTAGAAAGCCATAACACTTTTTAAGGAGTACTCTGGGCTAGGATACCAGAACCCTATTAGCTTCTTTGTCTCAGAACAAATGTGGGCTCACATCTTTAGCTAACATCTGAGAACAGCTGAATTGTACTACAATTTCTAGCACAGTGTTCTTTTATGTGTTTTTTTTTACTATGGTGTCTTCCCACTCCACAGCCAGGGTGTCCTTAGAATGATTCACATTTTAAAAGTACCATGAATAGGTAAAACATGAATTAGACTTACTAAAAGAAATAGAATCAGAATGTCAAGCAGAGAAAATACTTTTTAAAGGAGCTATGAGGCTCACTGTCACCTCTGAACACAATTCAGCCCTTGGGCTTACTCCTTCACAGAAATTGCACAAGGTACCAGACAGGGCAAATAGATGTCACACTAGCATCTTTGTCTGCTGCATTCAATTAAACATACCCTAGGTTCACGAGTTTGACTTGCTCAGACAACTTATTTGTGTTTGCAAAACATTAATTTTTTAATTTCTACTTTTCCCTAAGAAATTTTCCCATATATTCCCATAAATCAGATGGCAGATGTAAGGCATCACATCTTGGTTCTGACATTTCAGTACTCTTTTTAAACCTGAAGGCCCTTATCACATTCAAGGATCTGAAATGCACATAACACACATTTTAATTCTGGCTATATGACAGACCAAACTAGGAATGAAAAGATGAAGACATGTCATCACAGATCCCTGGAAGAACAGCAGGAGGCATTGAAGGTAAACACAGCAGCAACATGTCCCAGCCCAAGATTTCAGCTGGAAAATGAGAAAATGAGCACAAAGATCAATTTAAGTCTCAGCTGAGCCATATGACACTATTAAGCACAGAGAAAACCCTTATTTCTTACTATCAAGACAGTCAAAATCAGCTTCAATAGATGAGGTTTTAATTTTTCATTGTTCACATAAGAATGCCCCTCCCTAAAAAAAAAAAAAAAAAAAAAAGAAAACCAAATCAAAAATTCCTGAGACAGTTGGCAGGCTAAGCTAAAAAGATTGCTAACTGTTGGTAATTGGAAAGAGCTCTTTTAATGTGGACATTTTATGAAGAACTCTTTTATTGGACATTTTATGAATTAAGTGACGTAAGAGAGCTGAATGACTTTTAACCTCCTGTGGTGAATTTCAAAAATCCAGAAAAATAAAACTCTTGTGATCACCTCAAGAAGTTTGCGGTCAGCCTTGTAGATGGGCTGAAGCATGTGCCCTGAGAGTGTGGGAAAAAGACAGAGAGTCAGACTCAATTTTTTGGTTTTCCCATTGAACAGAGGCTCGGATAGGTCATGGAGGGGAATCACAGGGAGCTTTTGATAAAGTATTTGAAGCAGGGGGTATTTTCCATTGTTCACATCACATCTGGAGGCACACAGCAAGATGATTTGTGTCTCCAACAGGAAAAGACTTGCCTTGTACCACAGGAGTGTTCATCTGCTGTTTTTTTTCATGGCCAAAGTATTGATGACTCACTTCAGAATGAATGTGATAGATACAAGAGTAATCAAGCAGTGAGGGAACCTGATGAGTGCATTTTACATCCGAGGCTTGTTTCCCTTTCCCTGTCCCAGGCTGAAGGAACTGTGAATAATTTAATTAATCTGCCATAGAATGCCATAGCCTAAATGAGTTCAAAAGGTTTCAATACAATCCATAGCATGCCACAAGTACTGCCTTCTTCTACAGTCATTTCTGTAGTCTTAAATCTGACACATGTAGATAAGATGACAGGTGTAGCATAAAAGAATAAAATATAGCAGAAATCAATTACAGTCAAGTAATTTTTCTTCCTTAAGCCAGATTTTTATAAAAGAGAAATTACTACAACAAAAGTGACTGTAATTTCCTTAATGACTGAAAGATCTACATATTTTCCCTAAAAACTAAATTTCATTCTTTCAGTGTAAATTAGAAATAAATTATCTAGCTTTCCATGATTGCTATAGTTTATCACATTGAAAACCGTGCCACCTGCACTGAGAGAGATGCATTCAGTAACTCACGTCCTCAACAATCAGATGTAATTAATATGATAGTCACAATTAATATGATGTTTTCATATCTAAGATGAAACAGGCAGATGGGGACAAGAGTCTCACATACATCTGGTATAACATAATAGGAGCCTGGCAAAGATTGTTTTTCTAGACTTCCTATTTACATATTTGATTAAGTAAAATCATAGAATCATAGACTTGTTTAGATTGAAAAAGAATTCTAAGATCATCAAATCGAAACATAAACCTAACACCACCCAGTTCACCACTAAGCCACGTCCCTAAGTGTCACATCTAAACATCTTTTAAATATCTCCAAGGGTAATTATTCCACCTCTTCCCTGGGCAGCCTTCTCCAATGCTTAACCACCCTTTCACCCTTTTTCTTAATATCCAACCTAAACACCTCCTCGAGCAACTTGATGCCATTTCCTCTTGCCCTACTGCTTGTTTTCTGGGAGGAGACCAGCCCCCACTTTGCTACAACCTCCTTTCAGGTAGTGATAGAGAGCAATGAGGTCTCCCCAGAGCCTGCTTTTCTCCAAGATAAACAACCCCAGCTCCCTCAGCCAGTCCTCATCAGACTTATGATCCAGACCCTTCATTAGCTTTGCTATCCTTCTCTGAATGTGCTCCAGCATCTCAATGTCTTTCTTGCAGTGAGAGGCACAAAACTGCACACAGGACTTGAGGTATGGCCTCACCAGTGTTGAGCACAGAGGGACAATCACTGCCCTGGTCCTGCTGGCCACCCTATTGCTGATGCAGGCCAGGATTCCATTGGCCTTTTTGACCACCATTGCTTTGGGTTCAGCCAGCTGCTGACCAGCACCCCCAGGTCCTATTCTGCTGGGCCTTCCCCCAGCCTGTAACACTGCAGGGGATTGTTGTGACCCAAGAGCAACTTGGCCTTGTTGAACTTCATATTTCATGGCCTTGGTCCAATAATTCAGCTTGTCCAGATCCCTTGGCAGAGCCTTGCCACCCTCCAGCAGATCAACATTCCCACTCAACCTGGTGTTGTCTGCACACTGACTGAAGGTGCACCTTGATCACCTTTTCCAGATCATTGATAAAGACATTAAACAGGACTGGCCCCAGAACAGAGTCCTGGGGAGCCCCACTGTGACTGGCCATTACTAGATATAACTCCATTCACCACTACTCTCTGGGACTGGCCATCCAGCCAGCTGCCAGGAGAATGCTGTGGGAAACAGTGCTGAAGGCTTTACTACAGTCCAGACAGAAAACCACAACCTTTCCCTCATTCACTAGGCAGATGACTCTGCCATCAGAGGACTTGGGGTTGCTCAAGCAGGATGTGCTCCTCATAAACCCATGCTGGCTGGGCAAAAATGCCCTGGTTGTCCTGTACATTGCATAATGACACTCGATCTGCTCCATGACCTTTCCCAGCACCAAGGTCAGTCTGACAGCGCTGTAGTTCCCTGGATCTTCCTTCTGATCCTTCTTGTAGATTTTCTAACTTCCAGTCAGCTGGGACCACTAGAATATCAGTTCCCCCAGAAAAACTCTGTGGGACTCATATTTTCAGATTGAGAAACACTGCCAGAAATACATTAATTGTCTGTGTATCATTTATTAATTGAACTTCTACTTCTATGAGGGATTCTTATTGATAATGATATAGTTTATTGTATTGCTGAGAATGGTATTTTTACATGACTTGAAAAGGCTGCCTGCCTTTTTAAGATGGAAAGATGGTGGGCTATATGATTTCTACTTTTTTATATTTGAAACAAGAAGATTACCTATAGACTATTCCTCTCACTTCTATCTGAGGGAAGGATTCATAAACTCCTTCAGTAAAAATTGTACATCTAAATAAGGTATTCAGCAGCATGACTGTATCCTGCTGTTATATTTCCAAGTCCTTCTTACCTTGGAAAATTCAGCCAGTGGAGAAGGAAATATCTCTACACTTTTAATAACAGGTCAATTTTTTGAGCTTTCATTATGCATGAAAGTTACATCCTGTAAATCCATCTCCTGCATATATTTCATGTCTCTCTTTCATGTTGAAGTTGTTCCACTTTCTTATGGAATAATTATCACTCACTGGGTTATAGCAGCATCCAGAATGGCCCTTCACTTCTGTCAGTTTTGAAACAGAGAATTCAAGATAAGATCTGATCCTAGATACTAAGTAATTCAGTCTCTTCTTTCATGTACATTCTCTTTGTTTTTATAATTGGGATATTTTCTTCAAAATATTACACTGGACCATAATAAAATACATGCTATTTTTTTTGTGCCAATCTGCCTGGACAATTGAGGTAATGTAGAAGCAGTAATGCATTCTCTTCACTATTACATGTCTGCTTTCCTTCAGTTACTGTATTCTCCCAAACTTATTTCCCATGGGGGTTCATTTGGGTTACATTTGAGGTTTTCTTGGTTTTTTCCTTGGTTGCTATTTGTTTTTTTCCACTGTAATTTCTACAAACAGGAAATTGATCAGTTTTGCATTAGGGGTAGAAATGTATCCTGGTCAAAGTTATTGCTATATATAAAAGTACTGACTGACTATTTCAGATAAATTCATGTGGCTTTGTAAGAATTTTACTTCCTAATAAGAATTCTATGAGACTAGAGCCTCATATGAGACACTAAAATTAAAAACTCTATCAAGTTGTTTTTAGTGGTGTAATTCTGGATCAAGTGGTTGTGAGTGACTCAGATGAAATGAAGGGGAACCAAATAAAAGTAATTCCATAATGAAGGTTTTAAATTCAGAAGAGAAAACTTGTGGGAGTTGAATTGAGTGTACCACAGATTTAGAATCTCCCTAAGTCATAAGCATTCCCATAAGCATGGGAATTTTCTTCTATTTTCAATACAAAGGAGAGGAAACTTGGAGAAAAGGCCCTCAAATCAAAATGGGTGAAAATAGTGTCTTCAAAAGTGAGAAAAACAGAAGACCTGCAAGAAAGGAAAAAAGAGTTTAATCAGTAGTGAAAGTCATGTGTTACAGGTCAATATGTTTAGAGAAGAAGTGAGAACCGCAAAAGTCAAGATAAATTAGATCTTGCAAAGGATATTAAACAAATAGTGAAAAGTTTCTTATCCACATAATTAAAAATAGATCAAGGAAAAAGATTAAATATAATCTAGATATGGCCCCAAAACTTGAATTAATATTTTGCCTCAGTTTTAAGTAAAGTTGATGGTATTAAGCATATTAGAAGAGGCAAGCTGCCTTATAGAAATCAAGGTCTACAAATGTAAATTACTATAAGTAGGGCGCAAAAAAATCTCAGTAGCTATTCAATGTACTCAGGTCTGAAGACATTATAATCCTTATCAGAAAGATTATATGATCTCTTGGGTAATTGTTTCAGTTGAGTGTAGATCCTGGGTTTAGTCCATATAATACCACTGCAGTTTTGAAAATAGAAGTATTATTTGGGCAACTATTGTTACCTAATGACTTAAAAGTAATTTGAAGGAAAGAATGACTTAAGACTTAAAAGTAAACAGAATATAAGATTAAAAACCCTACAAGGCCATAAAAATTGTATTGGCCAGGATAATTGACTGCCTAAATGTTCTTCACATACGATTTTAAATTAATCACAGGTAAATTAAATGAGGGTGAAGTGACCAATGCAGACCTCAATGAAGAATTTGTTACCATAAATCATACAAAAAAAATAAAATTATAGAACAGAAGATCCTGCAATTTGAGAATAACAATACTTTTAGCTATGAACTAGGATTCTATCATTTTGAAAGGACAAAATGGAAAGAACTTAATTCATTTGACAGCAGGATAACTATGGGCCATGGAAATGAAATGGTTGCAAGGCAGGGATAAGGTAGTAAGGGGAATAAGGGGAAGACACCTTTTTTTAACAGATTCATACATGAAGTCTTTCACTGGGACAAAGCTGTCTCTGTCAGTTGAAAGGTTTGCCTTTGGATTTTTAGGGCACATACTCCTAACATATACTAATTAAAAGTGACATTTAATAAAACTACATAATATTTTTATCAAATGAAAAGTAGAATAATAGATACACTTTGTTAAAAAGAAGAATAACAATACAGATTTTACAAGTAGATATTTACTATTCCACAATTGTACTACAGATACCATAATAGTGACACAAAAAAGATAATATAATGACATAAACATATACACAGAAATCAAAATAATATTTTGGCAATGTTTGAATGTATATGTGTCTGGGATTGATGTCAGTTTTTCTTCTGAGTAGACTTGATTCACTATTTGCTATAAATTATTATTGCTATAGAATATGAGACATAGCAACACACTATAAATAATAATTTGATTACTCTCATCTCTTCAGATTGGATTTCTGGGAAAAAAAAAAGCCAGCCATGAAGACACAACCTGTGCAACAAAGTTTTCAACTCAAAATTCAATTTAAAATTTACAGAAGTGTGTTGCACAGAGAGATGGTGTCAAGACTGAACAGATAAAGAAAACACATTGACTACTGTCACATCCATTTGCCTTGTGTTTCTTTCCCAAGACAAAATATGCCATACGTATTTTATGTACTTCTACTTTCACATTCCATGTCTGATTCCATATTTCAAGAGAATTAGGGAAGAAATTCATTTTTAGAGCTTACAGAATTCTAAACAGGGCTTAACAGCACTTGACTGACCAAAAGGGAGACACAGTCTACCAAAATCCAGATGAAACCATTTATCCACAGGGAGTTCTAGTGTAACTATCTGCTGAGAAATAATTCACAAGTTAACATTTTTCACTGACTATTCCTCTCAGGTGCAACTCAATAAGGAGCATTCTGTTAAAACTTATACCCCAAAGCCTTTTCAATTTCTGAATACAAAGCTGAAAAAAATGCTAAAGCTTCCAAATTTTTTCATCTCTTAGGCGGTTGCCTGTAGTTTCTTGATGCCAATGGCACACTTGAATATATCATTTTACTGGCTAGAAATAACTTACTTTGGTAAAACTTTTAAAAGGAAAGATTATTTGGTATTCTGCACATATTATTACAAAACCTTAGAAGAACCAATTGAAAAAACACAGAAATGCTGCATGAAGTTTCCTTTCAGGAAAATCAGGGCTACTTACTGATGTTTCACCACCATATCTTCCAATTCTTCCCTAAATGCAACGTAGGATAACTGCTTTGTCAGATGAACAGTTGTTTTCAAGTGACCAAGGCACAGCTCCATATCCACAATAATCTAATTCAAAACCTTTACATCGCCAAATATTTTAAGAACAGACATTAATCTGACATGATAAATATCAGTCTTGTATAGAATTTTATAGTATTTCAATGAAAAATGAATGGTATGTTTTCTGCTGTTCTTCATGTTCCTTTATTCAAAACTATTTTTTATGGATTTGAATTAAAGAAGTAATTTATGCCTCTCAAGAAGAGTTCCTACAGCTTTTATAGGCTTCCATGGATTAATCACATGGTAGCTCTTTTTTGTAGCAAGGTTACTGAAAATTAAACTAATCTACTGAGTCTCTCATAGTAGTAATTTGACAAACAAGGATATCAGCAGTACCTATATAAATGAATATAAGCATAATATCAGCATTGTTTAGAGACAACATGCTAATTCTAACTCAAAATTGAACAATGATATTATATGCCCTAACGACATGAGAAATGAAGTTCTTATACTAAAAGTTATCTGAGTAAATTTGGTAATTCTCTTGTGTTATCTTCCACTATGTCTTTTTATGAACATTGCTGTTAAATAGTTATTTTGGTGATTCAAATGAAATAAATTCCTGGAATAAAGCACTTTTCTGGCATGATTAACTATTCATAGTACCTTCATGCCTCCTTTTGCAAGGTACTTTAAGAATGGCACCGACTTTTCTTGTTTTATTTGATAGAAGTGAACTCCTTAAGAACAGTAATTTTTCTGAGGTTATTTTCACTGCAAGTTCTCTGAGATTATTGACAGGATGCTACCTAAAGTGAAGATCAATGCAAGTTTCAACAGTTTTGAAAGAAAGGCCAAAAATATCCTAACAATTACAAACCATGTTACATCTTTCTTACCAAAAAATTGTAACTGGTTATCTCTGTTTTTCCTGAACCTAAGACTGGGTGTGAGTTACTAAAACAACAGTTAATGCAAAACTAAGCGATGGACTGCGTCAGAAAGCACCCAGGCAGTCTTGACATCTCAAGTCCATGGGCCTTGATGGGATGCATCTATGAGTGCTGAGAAAGCTGGCACACACCATAGCCAGGCCACTCACGACCATCTCTGAAAGGTCATGGTGATCAGTTCAGGGGCTTGAGGACTGGAAGAAAGCAAATATCACCCCAGTCTTTCTAAAAGGGCAAGAAGGAGGACCCCGGGAACTGTTAGCCAGTCAGCCTCACCTCAATCCCCAGAAAAGTGATGGAGCACCTTATTCTGGAAGTCATCTCTATTTGCATGGATGACAAGAAGGTGATCAGGAGCAGTCAGCATGGATTGACTAAAAGAAAATCATGCTTGAATAACCAAATAACTTTGTGTGATGAAACAACTACCTGGATGGACGAGGGGAGAGAGCAGTGGATATTGTCTACCCACCTTCAGTAGGGCTTTCAACCCTATCTCTCACAACACCCTCGTAGGCAAACTCAGGAAAGACAGTGAGTGGATTGAGAACTGGCTGAACACAGATCCCAGAGGGTTGTAATCAGTGGCACAGCGATGGATATTGGATGACTGTCTCTAGTGGTACCCCCAAAGTCCAATATTGGGCCCAGTATTGTTCAACTTATCCATCAATGACTTGGATGAAGGGGCAGATGCCTCCTCAGCAATTTTGCTGATGACATAAAGCTGGAAAGAGCAGCCAATATCCCAAAGGGCTGTGCAGCCCTTCATAATGATCTCAACAGGCTGGAGAGATGGGTAGAGAAGAACCATCCAAAATTCAGCAGAGGCAAGTGCAGAGTCCTGCCCCTGGGTAAGAATAACCCACCAGCACAGGATGACCTGCTGGAAAGCAACTCTGTGGAGAAAGACCTGGGGGTCCTGGTGGGCAATGAGCTGTCCATGAGCCAGCAGTGCCCCCTGGCCAAGAAGGCAAATGGCAGCCTGGGCTGCATTAGGAAGAGCATTGCCAGCAGGATGAGTGAGGTCACCCTGCCCCTCTACTCATCGCAATCTGAAAAGAGTCACATCAACTACCTCAAAACAAAAAAATTCTTTATAAAGTAATCTCCTGTAATCATGGTCCCAAGAGACTCAGTGGGAATTTTATCTTTTTTTCAATGGTGTCAGGATCTCACTCATAATAAATAGTGCTGGTAGGGGAGGCGTAAGAAATTCTGCCAGGTGACTTAATAGCACTTTGCTGCCTACTTGCTGTAAAGTATCCTCCTCCAGGCAAGAAAACTCTAATTTTATTAGGTGACATGAACACAGGTTATAGAGACTATGCATGTTTTTTTCACATATATAATACTTTTCACTTGTCCTTTTTTGGAGTAAAGGTCTGATTATCCCCAGAGATATCCCAAAGCATTTCTCTAGACCAGACTTTAATCCCTCTGCTGATCCATCACTTCTTCACTTGACAAGGCCTTGACCAAAGCCACATTCCAAAATTCTCTAATCAGGAGCTTGCAATTTATTGCTCACAAACAACTCTAAGACCTGTGCTCCCATCTATGAACCATAGGTCATGAATCTTGGCATCATATTAGAGCTTGATTGCAGGCAAAAATTCTCAGATTACTTTTCAGATCAACACATAAGCAGACACACTACTTACACCGCATACACTTAGTTCATCTGTTAAATAAAATCCATCTGACCTTGATTGTGTGCTAGCTGAAGTATGCACATAGCACAAACATGGAAGAATTGAGCGTAAATTCATTTATTGCATTCAGGATAATAGATTTATTTCAATATCCTCAATGTGTTAATCCAGGAAAGCAAAGGATTAATCCCAAAAGATAGCCTTTTCCCTGCTCTGCAGAGCTGTATTCCAGGTCCTCTCCCACAGAGCACTTCTGGTCGAGAATGTTGTTTGGTCAAGAATGCTATTAAATGCAGGAATAAATCTAAAAGCATAAGAATAAATCTTTAAAATAAAGGTAACCTTTAAGATCACCTTCTGGCTCCATGCTGAAAATCTTCATTGTGGAGTTTAATTTTCATTTTTCACTTCCAGATTTTCCCACTGTTCTATGGATCTTGCCAAACTTCCTCTTTTAAAGTCATCCATACCTTCTGTAAAGTGGGTTTGAAAGACACAATAGCAGGAAGAATAAAAATTATTTAAACATAATAATAATAATCTGGTCTTGAGAATGCATACTGTATCTGAGGCTTTTTTCTTTTTAGCTAGTAGTTGGTGTGATATTACAAAAGTGTATGCTATTAATTTACATATGGTCATACAAAAAGATCTATTTTCAAATGTGAAACTGAGCATTCACTGCATTGTTAAGTATTTTCCTGTAGCAGCTACACTTTAATTCTCTTTCCTCTTAATTTTTTTCCTTGGTAATATCTTTGTGAAATGACATGCTTGTAATTTAGTATGTAGTGCACCTTCAACATGTATTGCTTGAAAATACAGAATTAACTTATTTTAAAAACACACACAATGCATAACTCATTACTGGAAATCCAAACTGTGTTTATATTGCTTTTTGTCTTCTGATGGCTAATAGTCTGTCTGACCACAGTGCACACAATTTAGAGGTGGAGTTAAGTTTTATATTTAGGGTTTACTTTTCATTAAGTACTACTTTAACAAGGGTAAAACATTTACTGGAAGAATGCAAGATTTCTCTGTTCTACAGTGCTGTCATAATTCATTTCCCTGATATCAAGAATAAAATAAAGTCACTTTAAAACAAAACAAACTAACTAACTAAGAAAACAAAACAACAAAAAAGACAACCAATGAAAAAAAAGCAGGTTAAATGATCATAATCTGATGGCATTTTAACTGATTTTACATTTCTACATTAATTAAGCTGCTTCGATTTTCTCTTTTCATGTATTACAATCGCCTTCCCTGTTTTAATGTCACTGCATCACTGCTTATTTTTACCCCCCCTTCACTGATTTCACTTGCCAATGTCAACTTCCTTCTTTTGTCACATTCTGAGGAAGATGCCAAGTGAAAGCATCATTAGCACATACATAAGTCTTCAATGACTGAGTTCCCATCACTGGGAAAATCAAGGCACTGATATTTAAATACAAAATCCTTCATTTGACAAAGCCAATCTGGCAGTTCTTTACCTTTCAGGAAAATTGAACTCCCAGTCTAATACAAAAATGAGCCTTTTGGATTGCTGGGGGTTAAACCAAGCTGCTAGGAAAGCCAGAGAGAGGATCTGACTCCCAGTTGCCTCTGCTAGAGAAATTAATCCTGGAATTTAGCATCTGGATCCTTCAACTGCCAAGCTTGCCCCAGTTGTGTGTTTCATAGCTGGGCTAGATTAAAAAAGAATGATGAGCAGGAGCAGGTTCTGCTCCATCGGTGGCAAAATAAAAGCAGAAAAAATATCACAAAAACAAAACCCAAAAATCTAGGAACAAAAAATACTTAAATCAAGTGTGTCTTGCCATTGCATGTCTATGCTAATCCACACTGAAACAATACCCTGCTTTAAAGCTATGTCAAGAAAAGTCAGCTGTGTCTGTCAGTTTGTTTTCGCAAACAATGTGAAAGTTAGAGGTGGCAAATTTGTGCAGGTTCAAACTCCTATTAGGGTGCCACCTGCCAAGCTTTTCTTTGAGCACACAGGTTTATAAAATGCATTTTGTTTCAGGGTGAGGGCAACCCTCATCAAGCATTCCACTCTCACACACACCCTGTACACTCGTGGTAATGTGATTTCAAAATGCAGATGTGCTCCACCTGCTAAACTACAATCCAGATATGGGCGTAGTTCCCCTTACAAAGTTCATACAAGATATTCTGGGGATTTGAGCTAGTCCCATCCTAGTTTGGAGTCCATCTGCAAAGCTGGAAGTGTATTCAGATTCAAAAATCCCTACTTCTGAATTCATGTCAAGAGCATCATATTTTTATTTGCATAAATGTAGGATGCTAAGGAGCACATTTTGACATCTTGCCTATCCATATGTTTTAACTGCAACATTTTGGATTCTAGCCTTACCCAAAACTCCATAAAATTGTCCTTTGCTTTTCCCCTCCTCAAAACAAACTTTGATAGCTTCAATCATATCATTAGAAATCAAAAACCTAGACAAAACATCACTGATGCACCGTATTTATGGTAGACATGGAGTGAATCAGAAAAGTGAGGTAATAAAACTTGGTTTTAGAGAAGTCTCTCAAAGATAATAACCTCCCTGGTGAGGTCTATCTGATTTAGAGGGAGGAAAAATTAATCCAGGTCCATAGTTTCTGTAAAGAGTTTCCAGCTGTAGTTTTATGCTGCAAGATTACTGTGTGTTTGCTTCGTCTAAGGGAGATGCTGTCTTGATGGCAGAAAATGTATCTCCTTGAAAGCTACAATCTGCCATAGGTAATGATAATTTATTTATCTGCATTATAGAGAGACTAGGACACATAGGAGTTGGTGATAAGAAATGAACACTGGGAGAAGTAACAGGATGAGAAGTCTATAAATGCTATTCAGCTCTTGTTGATGCTGAAAGAGTCTGTAAATACATATAGATCAGAAGCTGTGCTACAATGCTCATATTAGCAGATACCCTGGTTTCCCTAGATCACAGAGCAGAACACACTACTCAGTCATTTTCACTACAAATCTATAACGCAGCCATTTTTCTTCAATATAAGGTGATAATTCCTACTGGCTCAATATCAACATTGTGTCATGGTTGGGTGGCTAGACTATATCCAGAACATTCTCTTAGTGTTACACTTGGGCTGGTATATTTGCAAATATAAGCGCAGAGGGGAAAAAGCAGAAAATTACTTCTGCAACTAGTACAGACAAAAAAAATTGATTTTAAAATTTGTTCCTTACTCCATGGTTTGGTCAGCATGGTTAAGGCTTTCAAAAGTTTTGATCTCTGCTAAGTGACTTTGTCCTTCAGATAATGCATTTTAAAGAAATGCCATTTCTAAGAAGATTCAAGTGAAGCTGTTTAAAACATTCTGTTTTCATTTTCTTAAGTAGTAAAGAAGAAGATATCCAAATAGCTACTCATTTTGAAAAGTCAAGTAGCTGGAGACTAGGGAAGGAAGTTTTCCTTCATACCTTGTAGTGCTGTAGATGAATCTCTGCTGTCCTGATGACCTCCATGAGCTCCAGGGGCACAACCTGACTAACCATCATCTTCACCATGGCCTGCAGGTGAATCTCAGCTCCAACACATGGAGCACCTCCTTTACCTCCTCCACTGACCTTGGTGTCTACAGAGTTGTTCCTCTCACACGTTCTTATGCCACTCTTCTCTGGCCCAATTACATCTGCGCAATAACTTTGTTTCACTTCCTAAATATGTTTTAACAGAGACATTACCATCATTCCTGATTGGTTTGAGTTTGATGGGTCCATCCTAGACATGGTTGTCATTGGCTCTGCTGGACACGGGAGAAGCTTCTGGTAGCTTCCCACAGAGGACAAACCTGTAGCTCCTCCCACGATCAAAACCTGGCCATGCAGGTCCAATACAACAGGTGAAACAGACAGAGAAAACCAGAAAATTGGTGATTTTAAATATAAATAGATCCAAGAGACTTACAAGAAAAAAAAAGGAACAAACTCACAGAGAAGGTAAATGAGTAGGATCCAGACTGTACAGAAGCTGCTCAATTTAAATTTTGCTGTCTGAAAAGCAAGACCCTTTTATCTAGTGTGATTTCTTTTTGGAGGTTTTAGTTTGTTCTATTTCTGACAAAACACAGCTTTAAAAATTGAAGGATATAAGGATTGATTATGCTATGCTTTAGTATCCTCTAAAGAAAGAATGGACCAGTAGCAGTCCATGCCCTTGGCTGCCTGGGGTAGCACTATCATTTCTGTAAGCTCTTTGTCCAGATACTTAAAGCAAGTACAAAAGAAACTTTGGTATAATCTAGGCAATTTGATTGTAGTCTAAAAAATAATTATAAAAATACAGAAATTATCCACCAAAGAAAGAAAATTTGTACTTTCTCACAAGGATGTAAAGAGTAAGTCAATAATATGGGACAACTCAAAGATACAAAGTAAATGGAACAAACTATAGCTTGTACTAATTGTAGAAATTTGATGGGGAGATCATAAATATGTATATGTCTTCGTGAATCATGCAATTTAATCAAGAAATGAAATTTATTAGCTGATGAGAAATGTTGAAGAGGTGGCAGAATATCTCTCAGAATAGAACCTGTGTCCTAATCAGATCAGAAACATATTCCATCAAGGAGATGAGTCAAACTGCAGTTCAATAGCTTCAAAAACACAAACTAGATATTATGAATTTCCCTTGGAAAGCAGGAGGGCATTGTCCACCTTCACAAAACCTTGTGAGGACAATCTTTTCTTTACAGCTTCTTTGGTGTCATAAGCCATGCCATTGAGGACCAGATGCAATAATAGTGCCTAACTAACCTAGATACACTATAACAGGTAAATTTAGGCCTGGTTCCCAGAATGAAATTTTAATCTTAGAACTAGGTAAACACATATAACCTATATAAGAGGAATGAAGATAATCTCAGAAGGAAAATGCAAATAAACCCATATGATGAATAAGAAGCCAAAAAGAAGACCCAAGGAAGTGCTGATCACTAAACTTGCCTGGAACTAAATGCTGTGTCTGGACTTGAGACTCAAAAACCTAGGTACCCTTCTTCATTTTAGATTCACATCTGAATTCATCCCTGGATCCAGGCTGCAATTATTGCTTTTTTTCAAATAATGAGATATCTTGGGTAGGGCTGAAGATATATTTACACTTTGGAAGAAGGGACAGTGCTTGTTGTGAAAAAAACCAAAGGGTTAAACCCTTCTACCCTAAGGAATTATCTTTTCTTCATTCATAGTTTTTTGTATGCTTTCCCAATGACTATTCCAGTGCACAGCTTTTGACCTGGATAGAGTCGCTGAGCAGGGCGTACACAGAGCCAAGGCCTTTTGAGCCAGTCCCATCCTAGTTTGGAGTCCATCTGCAAAGCTAGACTAAAGCTGAGGGAGGTGAAAGGAGGAAATAGAGGACATTTGGAATGATGGTGTTTGTCTTCCCAAGTCACAGTAATGTGTGATAAGTCCCTGCTCTCCTGGAGATGGCTGAACATCTGCCTGCCCATGGGAAGAGGTGACTTATTTCCTTGTTTGGCTTTGCTTGTGTGTACTGTTCTTGCTTTCCCTTTTAAACTGTCTTTATCTCAACCCACAAGTTTTCTACCTTTTATTCTTCCAATTCTTTCCCCCATCCCATTGGTGGGTCAGTGAGCAAGAGGCTGCATGGGGCTTGGCTGCTGGCTGGTGTTATACCACTTCCACATATAAACAAAAATTGTCAGAAAATAAATTATGTTCCCCTGGTA
>NW_005054418.1:1860463-1968148 GCF_000277835.1 Geospiza fortis | reverse complement strand
AATAACTGTAGTATGGAGTTACTCTTCCTCGGAATGCTCTTCCTGATCCTGCACATCACCCTACAGTACTGCAGTGTTACAGTGGTACAGTATCAACAGGAGCATGGATCTATGTCTGCACCTAACTCCACCTGACTCACCCTTTGTTGCACACTCTATAAATTGAGGTTTTAAGTGGTCCTCCTGGAAAATGACAACACTAGGATTCATACCCTTTATACTAAAAAATCAGAAGGACTGAGATCTTCTGTTTCTGTAAGCAATTGCCCCTCCTACCAGAGGAGAGAAAAGTGAGGAGGGAAGGGAAGGGAAAAAATTATTCCAGTCAGATTTTAAAAATAAAGAAGATTCAGCTGCACTTTATTCAATGCTCAATTCGACTTTGTTCAGTGCCTATGTCCTAGATCCCAAGAAGGTGTAGGTGGGTGATCTTAGCCTGAGCAGTTCTGGGTATGCACAAAAAAGAAGAAACGACAACGATAAGGACTTTGAAGGCTGGACTTAAAGATTGAATTTTCAACCTTTTTACATATAGTGAACACTAAGCAACACTTTCTTTACATAATACTGACAGCAGTGCACTGTGCAGGGCTCAGCAGAGGGAGGGTTCCCAGGAAGGAGAATGCAGGTTCCTTGGCAAGCACTCCATAGAGTTTAAATCCATTACACTCTATACGACTTAAAATGACTCCTAAAATACCTAAAATACCTATTGATCAGTTCTGTATGTATCTGAGCCACATTCAGCATCTGGTATCCAGCTCTACAAAATAACCCAAATTATCTGCTTCATACTCCATATGGCATCACCCCAAGGACCTTTTGGAATATATGTATGTATGAGACGGACTTGAAACTGACAAATTCAGGACCATGGCATCACCTTCTAATGTATTTCAAAATCACTCAAAAATGACCCCATGACTTTTGGAAAAGTGCCTGGACCTACGCTTAAAACTATACACAATGTTTTTTTACACTTCCTGAGTCTTTTTTCTGGTGACTAGTACCCCTTGAAACTAAATTTTCAGGACTAATTTTGAAAGGTTCTCACATGTAAAAAAAATTCTGTAGCTAAAGAAACATGTAGAATCTCCAACTACATATAAGCCACAATAAATTCTTAAATTCATGTTCATACACAAATGGCATTGAAATAGTGCTTGAAAAAGCCAGATAAAATTAAAGTATTATTTTTTCTTATATTTAGGTGAAATCAGCATAATTTATTTATTTGTAACTGGATAAAAAAGGCTAAATTATGAAATTACATACTCTTCAACATGTAGCAAATTTACACAGAGCACCAGAAAGGACTAAAAAATTTAAATTAAACAAATGCAGGATAAGCAGGTCCACCTTGTGAAGGGTAAGAGGTATGTATATTTCAGAAAAATAAACATTATTGACCTTACTAAAACAGGTAAAAATAAATTATGCTGAAAAAGTAAAGGAGATATGGAGGCTGTTAAGTTACATTCTGGAATTCCTATTATAAATAAAATATATTTTTAAATACCATTACAAAATAATCAGAAACATAGTGAAAGTGCATTTAATGAAACATTGTTAATAGTCATCTAGAATTTGCCTGTGGACATGAAATCTATTAATATAGGAGACCTGTGTCTGCTGAATCTCATCCTTGGTGGTCAATTGTACTCCTCAGAAATAATCTGTTCTGATAGTAGATTATGCTTTTTCTGTATGATTTTTATTTGACTATTATTTCTGTCAAACATAAGGAATTGGGTCTTGTACCCTCAGCTCCTGGTAAAAATCCTTTTTCATTCAAATGACTCTATTAGTTAGATTCAGGAACTGAATAATATAAAAATAAATCTTTTGACTACATCAGTACAATAACAAGATTTTGATGACAACTAAAGCCCCATTTTGCGTAAAAAGAAAATAATAGTTTTATAAGCTATAATGAGAAGCAAGAGGGATGATTCATTCTGGCATCCTTAGAAAGAAATGAAAAAAATTATATCTCTCCAGACAAGGGAATTGCCCACCTCCATGTAGTTACTAGATATAAAAAAAGAGAAGAGTAGGAAAAAGTATTTTGGACAGAAAAATACCCATGTGAAGAAAAATGATAGATTGCTGAGTCTTATGGAATGCTTCTGAAGAACCCGCCAAATTATTATTTGTCAAAATAGAATCATAAATGACATCATTGATAGAAATTAGGAAATAAACTTTGATTTTAATTACATATATGTATGTCTATATAAAGTCAAGATACATCAGAAAATATAGCTCTGAGTAGCTTATCCCTTAGTCAATTGAAAAAAAAATCAAAATAGTTGAGTAAATCCAACTATGTTACATAAGCTATTACCTATCTCATTTGTCAGGAGTTAAACAGAAATGGTCTTCTACAGCAGTAGCAGCAAGCCAGACTGTGTGTTTAATGTTGAAGCAATCAGATGAGCAACCCACTGAATGAGCCCTGGGAGTCTCAAAACTCACAAGCAATATTCCAGTAGGATTCATGCACTACTGCTTTATAAAACAAAAGAGGTAAATATGGAATGGAAGGGATTGTTCCTACATGTATAGAGATCAACAATCATTTTAGAAACCATTTTGAACTGCACTGTTTAGTCTTGTCTGTCCTTTAAACTGGGGTACATTTGTTAATTCAATTCACTTATTTCACCTGCATTGTGCAGGCATCAAAATGAAGAAAACTAGTAATGAGGCAGGCAACTATTTCCAAAACTCTTCAGGGATGTCACATATCTATTTAGTCCTCTTTCTGTTCCCTCTATTAAACTCATGGAATGGTTTGATTTGGAGGGGACCTTAAAGATCATCTTATGCGAAGTCCCCATTATGGACAGGCACACCTTCCTCTAGAGCAGGTTGTTCAGATGCTCATCCAGCCTGGCCTTGAAAAATTCCAGGGATGTGACATCTACAAGAGTACCAGTGCCTCACCACCCTCACAGCAAAGATTTTCTTCCTAATACCTCATGTAAACCTACCATCTGTCAGTTTAAACCCACTACATGTCATCCTTTTGCTACATACCTTTGTAGAAAGTCCCTCTTTAGATTTCTTGCAGAATTCCGTCTAGTTACCTGGAAAGCTGCTATGAGGTGTCCCTGAACCCCAACTCTTTGAACCTGTCTACATAGAAGAGGTGCTCCACCTCTGTGATCAACTTAGTGGCTCTCCTCTGGACCTGCTCTAACAGGTCCATGTTCACTAATGCTGGCCTCCTGTTAGTTTTTCCCAGCTTCCTTGCTGTTGGGATGCATCTCTCATGAGCTTGGAGGAGATGACCTGTCAATATTAACCAGCTTTCTTGGGCTTCTCTTTCCTCTAGGGCTTTATCCCATGGTAGATCGAGCAGACCACTGAAGAGCCCAAAGTCTGCTCTCCTGAAGTCCAGGGAAGTGAGCTTGCTGCATACCCTTTTCACTGCCCAAAGGATCTTAAGCTCCACTACTTTGTGATCATTGAAGCCCAGGCTGCCATTGAGATTCATATTCCCCACTAGCCCCTACTTTTTGGAATGAACAAGGTCCAGCATAACACCTTTCCTCACTGGATTTCCTATCACTTGGAGAAGAGAGTTATCATCAATGCATTCACTAATGCCACTGGGTTTCTTGCACCTGGCTGTGTTATTCCTTCAACAGATATCAAGGTGGCTGAATTCCCCCATGAGGACCAGGGATTGTGAACATGAGGCTTGTCCAATTTGTCCATTAAGATTCTCATCTACTCAGTCTTCCCTATAGGGAAGCCTGTAGCAGATCCCCCCTATAATGTCACCTGTCCCTGCCTTTCCTTTATTCCTGATCCATAAGTTCTCAGTCAGGTCCTCATGCATCCCCAGGCAGAGGTCCATTCATTCCACTGATACAGCAGACAACACCCATTCCTTGTGCTCCTGCCTTCCTTCCTGAAGAGACTGGATCCTTATGCTCCAGTCACGGCAGCCATGCCACAGTGCCCTGCAGGTATGCACATATTCTCCACTCTATTTGCTTATTCCCCATGAACCATGCACATTTTTAGAGACTTTTAAGTTGGATTCTGATGAAGATGACTCACTGGCTGGAGTGGCTGGAACGACTATTTGCTACCTTTCATGTGCTCTCCTGCTGACCTGTGATCCCTCCCCAGGCTCTGGGCATCTTTTGCTGGCATCAAACTGATATGAGTGGGATAGATTGACATTCCCATCCCACAGCAATTCTAGTTTGAAGCTGTCTTCACCAGCTTGAAAAATTTATGACCAAAGATGCTGTTTGCTCACAAATGGAGCCCATCTCTCCCCCATACACCAGATTTCTGAAACTGAGTCTCATGGACATCTTTGTCTGAATTCTTCTCTTTTTCTAATTTTTTTTTCTTTTTTGCAATATCTTCTCTTTCTTTTTTTTTTCTTTCTTCTCTTTTTTTTCTTCTCTTCTCTTTTTTTTTTACTTTTTGCAATAGCTTATAATTGTGTTCTCTGCCTCCATTAGAAAAAATCTCTCTATTGCTGCTGCATTTCACTTACACTCCATAACATTTCTATTATTTAATTATGTGAAGAGTTCTGGGAAATAGTATAATGAAAGGCATTATACAAAGCAAACGTACATTGTATTGTAATTTGGTTTGGTTACTTTAGTGTGTTTATATGCTTCAAGATTTTCTCCCTAATAGTTAAATTCATTTATGTCACAGATGTTTGGTTATTGGTCTCCTGCCTCTTCTTAGAGGTACTATAATTGAGCACCTGCGTGTGGGGACAGAGGGAATTGGGGGTTCTTGATTAATTTTCTCCAGCTATAAATTATTTATTGTCTTGTACCAATCTCTTGTCATCCTCTTTGGGACTCCTTTAAACTGTCAGAGATACCTATTTACTTTTAATTGATTGCTACTGTGCTCATTGAGTTTTCCTAGATGGCAAACACAGAAGAAATATTAAAACTACCCATATCTAACTACAATAGGAAGAGGTGGTATAGTACAAATTATTGCTAACAGTGGAGTCTAATCTTTTGAAGTACTGAGTTGCAGATAGGAAGATCTAGTTAGCCTCAAAGAATAGCTAGTGAGTTTAAACTTCTTGGGCAAACTGCTGCAGCTGACTCAGATTGAGCACGGGGATGGACCATCTGAAGTCCAGAGCTTCCTTCCCACCTCAGAAATTCTGTGACTGTGTGACAGAGCTAGTTAAGCACCAAGACATCTTTTTCATGGGAAATTAGGAAAGTGAATTGGGCTCCTTAAAATATCATGCAAAAAATTGGGCAGTTCCACTACTTATCCAATCTGTTTCTCTGCACTGATTCTCTGAGCCTAAAAGTACTTGCCTTTTTCAGTATGGCATTAGCATATATGTCTAAAAAAATTAAATTCTTACAACATTTTATATTAATGTCATATTATAACTGTCTCTGTTTTAACACATTATGTCTTTGGAATCTGCCAAGCATTTATCCCACATGATTAATGAGACATTGAAAAAAATACCAGCCCTTCAGATGTTAATTTTGTCATTCTGGCTCAAAAAAGGCCCTTGAATAAGAGGAGAAAAAAATTATTTCACCACAGGAAAATACTATTCACACAGTCATGTGGAAAAACACTCTACCTGAAAATATCCAGAGAACAGCAGTAACTCTTGCGTCACAAGAGTAGAATCATTACAATATACCAAATCAATAGGAGGTCAAAGGTGTGGCACCAGAAAGGTCAGGAAAATGATAACAGTATTTGGAGGAGGCAGTGGAACTGTTAGCAACATAACATCTGGCTGAAGGCTCGATGGACTTATAAATGGATTACTGTGAGCCATCATTTGTGGAAAATATCAGGATACAGGCAGCTCATATTGTAACTGACTACTTAAGTGACTTTAAAAAATATTGTAGGGACGCATGGCAGAATTTATAACAACCTACAGTAATATATCAGATGTATCAAGAGTGGCATTTTTTTAAAGCACTCAAATATAGCTAAAATTTACTATATTGAAATTAGCAGAGGTAAGGAAAACATTGCAATTCAACACATAAGCTCTATCAGAAACCCCGGGCCTTACTGCCTGAAAAATGTTCTGGTTGAAAAAAAGGAAACTTTTGAAATGAGGGCACTCATGTCTGTCTTCAAAATATTTATTTATATAGGCCAGAAGGACAACACACTCAAAATACACATTGTCATACAGGATGCGTACAAGGCCTTATCAGCAGAGATCAAAAGCTATACCATCCCATTAGGTTTTAGTGGGGAAAAAAATGATGATACATAGCATATTGCTATATCTAAAGCTCTTGTCACAGTGCTGCTGGCATGCTGTTGCTCAGCTTTGATCAAATTACTTTACACCCACATTTTACACATGTGATGAGAGATCCACAAGAAGATAATTGAACTCCTCTTCCCTGGACAGTCAAATAAATCCTTGCACTCCCTTTTCAGTTACTACCTGAATACATTTCAAATGGTTTACTGCGGCCAAAAGCAGCCACTGGAAAGTAAACTGTGTAGTCCCTTCTTTATATTAGTGCTACATGCCATTAACACCCTTTTCTGAAACCAATGGCAAAGAACATGCAATGGAACACAAAATCTGCAACAAGAATCTTAGATTACTTATCCTGATTTTTTTAAAATAATCTATTCTGCTCTAGGTATTATTAAGTCCCTTCAAAAATAATTAATATACTTATTAGAACACATTTTTACATGTTCTGTATCATGGGCATTTGTATTCATGCTTGAATTTTAAAAAGATACCTGCAGTGGTATTTGTTCACCCCAATGTATATTCACCCTCCTCTCAGAAAATAAATCTTTCAGAGAGGGATGGCACTTAATCCATGCCATATTTCTATATTCAAACACAGTTACACCAAAAAAAACACCCCATCATAATAGAGTACCCATGTATACATTGCAATCCTTTAAAGGAAGAAGTTTCACTCATTTAAATACAATGCATGAAGAACTGGGGTTTTCGTTTCCTAACCAAGTATATTGATAGTATTTTAAATAAGCCATTATCTTTATTGCACCTCTACAAAGACCTTATCATAAACCAGCAGTGCTTAAGGCATACTAAAAATGTAAGGATTTTCTTTCTCAAAGAATTAGCACAATGTCCCTCTGGCGCTGTTTAGAAATTCTTCATTTGCTCCACAAACATTAAAGAACTGGAAGAGAATATGTGTAAGAAGGGAGCACCAAAGAAGCATTATTTAACTGCATTCAAAATCAGCCTTATTTTTTAAATTATTTCTTAAAGATTATTATCATGTAAGACAACTAAAAATACAAAGGACAGGAAGTTTTCAAAATTCAAACCTGGCAAAATTTGTAAACATTAGCGCTTCTGCACCATGAGATTACTTTTCATTAGCAATTAAATCAGCCCTTTAAAGCAATTACAATTTCTGTGGATCAGCCCTGTCTTTTTTTCTCTCTTTCATTTCTCTATTAGTCTGTTGTAGGTAGACAAGTGGTTTTATGCCAAGATAAAGTGTTGGAGCCAATGATAGAATATGTCACTTCTTACTCAAGACAGTTTTAGTAACTTCACACCCCTCCTTAGAAAGCAGATTTCAGCTTCTTCAGAAACTTGATCAAAGGGTGTTGAGCTCTTGCTCCAGCTGACTCCTGACTGGTGAAGGTCACGCATTTCAACAGGGACATGGAGATCCCAGTGTAATTACTGGACCTAGAGTGGATCACAAAGGAGCAGCAGTTTGTATAGATGGGAACAAGAAAATCTGGATCAGCTATTCCAGCCCAAAGGAGACCTCAACCTGGTTGGAAGTCTTTAGAATGGATGTCACTCTGCAGAACTGGGCCCATGCTCTTCATAAAAGAATTTCTCCCTTGTGTCCAAGCTAAATCTACCTTCTTCCCTCTGGACCCACTCTAAGAGATCCATGTCCTTCATCTTGTTAGGACTCCAGAGCTGGATGAAGCTCTCCAAGCGGAGTTTCACAAGAGCAGGAACAGTGGGGCAGAATCCCCTTCCTTGCCCTGATGGCCATACTGCTTTTGATGCAGTCCAGGACAGGGTTGGTTCTCTGGGCTGTAAGTGCAGATTGCCAACTCTTAACCAATTTTTCCTCCACCAGGAAGTCCTCCTCAGGACTGCTCTCAATCCATTCATCCCCAGTTCATGCTGTAATGGGGATTACCCTGACCCACATACGGAACCTTTCACTTGGCCTTGTTGAGCCCCATGAGAATCACCTGGGCCCAGTCCTCAATATTGTCAAGGCTCCTCTGGATGGCATTCCTAATGTATCAACTGTACCATTCACTGTCATCTGTAAACTTGCTGAGGTTGCACTTGACTCCACTATATATGTCATTGATGAAGATATTAAATGGATTTTGTCCCAGTACAGAACTCTTGAGGGAGACCACTCATTTCTGGTTTTCACTTGGACATTGAACACGTGACTGCAATTCTGCATGTGACCATCCAGCCGATTCTTTTTGCATATGACAGCTCATCTATCAAACCCTTATCTTCAATTTTGTGGCAAGATTATTGTGGGAGGCCATATCAAAGATCTTAAAAATGTCCAGATAGATAACATCTTTTAATGACTTCCCTTGTCTACAAAAGCAGTTACTTCATTTTACAAGGCCACTAGATTCATCAGGCCCAATTTGCCCTTGATGAAGCCATACTAGCTGTTTCTAATCACTTCTTTGTCTTCCATATGTTTTGACACAACTTCCAGGAGGCTCTCTTCCATTATCTTACTACATATTGAGATGACATTGACAGGTCAGTAATTCCCAGCATCCTCCTTTTAATCCTTTTTTAAAATGGGTGTGATATTTCCAGTCACTGAGGCCTTGCTTTTGTAGGATGCACCTACAAATTCTGAGGAAACTGATGTCATTGTGATGCCAATCTCAATTACTTTTGAAGGGTCATGATGATCAGTGGAGGTTCCTTAGGGGCTGGAAGAAAGCAAAGGTCACCCCTGCCTTCAAGAAAGGTAAGTAGGGTTCAGAGAACTACAATTCAGTCAGCTGCACCTAAGTCTTGGAGAATGCAATGGAGCAAATAGCCCTGGAAACCTTTTCCAAATGTGTTAAAGGAAAGTGATAGGATTGGTCAGCATGGATTTACAATGGGGAAGTCATGCCTGATCAACCTTGTAGCCTTCAGCACAAAAGGGCTAGCTCAGCTCAGGGAGGCAAAGGGGGAGCAGGGCACAGTGAGAGAAGTGGCTGTTGTTTATTCCAACTTTACCAAACAAGGTTTTCAAGACTGTCTGCCATATCACCTTCATAGACAAAATGAGGAAGTATGGAAGAGATAAGTGGAAAGTAGTGTGCACTGAAAACTGGTGAAACCACGAGTCTCTGAAGGCTGTGGTCAGTGCCATGAAGTCCAGCTGTAAATCATTCTGCAGTGTGTCCCTAGCTCAACGAAATTTGTATGCATGAGACTGGCACATTTATGATAAAATAATTTCTAATCATAAGTGTTTTAAACACAAGCGTCTCCAAGATTCCTTCAGAAAGAAAAGTACTAGTTCCAAGTAAACATTAATTCAAAACAATGTACATCTTTATCTATAGTCTTTCTCAGACATTCCTTCGAGCATTTTTTTCCAGTTACAAATATCTTTCTAATAGTATGTGAAAATGAAACTTATCCAGAGAGACAGACATTGGGTCAGACTTTGGATTTTCTGTAATTCAGTTTGAAAATAAATGTCATTAGAGAGTAGGTGTACTTCCAAGTGAGCTTTAATGTTATCTTTTTTTGGTTTATTGCAAATTGCAGGATCCCAAAAGAAGTTTTATGAACATTATGTTACCCCTAACAGTCTAAATAGTTACACCTAGTTACACCTACACATGGCTTTCATACATCCTTAAGACCTTCAAAGTAAAATAAAGTTTAATTTTGAAATACAGATGGTCAAAGATAGAGCTCTGAGTAACTTGGTCAATTGAAAAATGTCCCTGTCCGCAGCAGGGAGGTTGGAACTAGATGATCTTTAGGTGCCTTCCAACCCAGGCTATTCTATGAATATGATTCTATGAAATAAAACAAAAGTAACTACCTGGGCAATATACAAGAAAAACAAAGAGTTCATGCTGATGCAAAGCAACTGTAAAACATAGTTCATTTAAGCATTTTCCTTTTTAAGATACAATTAGTCCAAAAAATACCCAAACAGAATGGTAAGGAAATGCAATGCAATGAACAAGAAGGGTAATACAGACAAGAAGTTAAGTGAATCAAATCATAAAGACTGGTGGAAAGGAGGAAGAAAGACAGAAAAAGAAAAGGGAAGATGATTTGCATAGGGGTTCCATGAACCAATTGTGTAGAACAGCAAATCCAGCAGCTCTGGGCCACCATCTCTGGGATCAGTTCTGTCATTCCTCATTAATGGATCCTGAGATCCAAGTTTCTGCTGTAAGTAATTGCTATGTATTTCCAAAATTATAACAGCCAGTGCTAATTCTCTCTGTGGTGAAAGTAACTATTGCCCTTGCGCATGGAATGATCTGGGAAATGAGTTATCATTCAAATGCTCAGAAGAGGGGATATGATGCTAGTAGAGAAACAGACACTGGCATGTGCAGCAATCATGGGTAATGCTTCATTTACTTCAATAGCTCTCTTTTTCCCTCCTTCTCCTTCCAAACTCCTTCCCAGTTACCGATTATTGCAGCACTGAGGTGAATTAGTGGTGCTTTAAAAAGAAGGGAAAAACAGCATAGTAAAACATCCAGAATGCAAAATATGAGAGAAACATACAGCACTGAAAAATAAAATTGCTAAATTAATAAATTAAAACCATGAACCTATGATATTACCACTCACTCTTCTGCTACATCTGTGAATTAACAGTACTAGCAGTACGTAGTACAGTCTTTCTTTCAAACGAAAAATTTAATTAATTACTAATTTTTAAAAGCTTGTGAAAACACTATATGCATACATACAAAGAGATGAAGAGAGGGAAATTAAAGAAAAAATTCTTTAACATAACCCCAGTTAAAATTTAAATTTATAAAATGATTCTATATCAGGGTGGCACCTCTGCCCTCAGCAGGGGGGTGGAAAATAAAAAAATTAAGGTCCCTTCCAGCCCATCATCCTATGAGTCTATAAATGTTTGCATTTATGTAATACCTATTATGTACTTGATATTTTATTTGGGGTAGAATAGACACATGGAGAAAAATCAAATATTGAATATAAATTCATTGAAATTGGAGTTATAACAAGGCATACATTGTGGTATATGAACAACAGATATATTTTTATTCATTTATTAAGCAATTCTTCTACTGTCATTTGTTCTAGAGCAAAACATGCAATTTAGCTCAGAGTAGCTTCAGTCACTGTAAAGCTGATTTCTTTATCAGAAATCTAAATTAAAATGGTGGCTGGATGTACGGATCAAATGTACCCTCCTGTCATGACCAACAAAAGGATGTGACACAGTGACTGGTCCTTTTGACTGCTTTGAGCCATACACAGAGCTGATATGTTCAGTCAAGGAAATCATGTTAAATCCAGTGTAGAGCTAAAACTCCAGATTTCATGTATGGTAGACATAAACGCCAACATGTCCTGCTTTGATCTGCTGATCCTTCCCTACTGGATTGAATTATTTACTAATGTAAATTTAGTCCATAATTTCTGTTACTTTACATTCAAATTCCTGCCATTGATGGATTTTTTGTAACAAGGACTGTTCCAACTAAAATTCTTACTATGCACAAATTACCCTTTTTTTCTTTTGCCCCCAAATCAACTGTTTAACATCTGAGATCCACTCTAGAATTTATCTCTGAAGAAACACACCTCTCAATCTTTTTGTGTCAGTAGGAGCTGAACTCCTTGTGATCCTCTGAATGCTCCAATGTTCAACTCAATGTATTCATTGGTCCAACCTGGTTTTGACCAGTCTCATCTCTCAATATGTTCTAGCAGATATATCCATTTTTCATACTAAACGAAAGTGAATTCATTCATTATTTTTGACACACATCCTTGACAGCAGACCCCCTCAGTGTGGGATGGAATCAGAGAACCTGGGCAGTAGGAGCCAGAACACGGCAGAGGAATACTGCCCCCAGTTTAGACAGCTTTGTAAGATTAAACTTTGATTTCCTTGCTCTATTAAATCTCCTAGAACTATCAAGCTGGATTTGCTGTGTCTGTATACTTCTCCCTAATCTTCTTTGACACAACTCTCTTTCTCTTCATATCTATTCACTGTTATTCCCCATCCTTGCTTATATTGTCACCAACAGGTGGACAAATCAAGTAAACCTTGGAAACATGTTCACTGTAGCAGAAAACAAAAGCATCCACATCAAAAAAATAAAAGCAGATAAGAAAAAAATGTACATTGAATCGCAGTTTCATTAATGCACTCAGCCTTTAGCTGAGATTTCATGAGGTAAATGGCCCAAATCAGGCTACAAAGACATTTGAAAATGCATATATATCTTAAGGCTCTATATGGTATTTGGCTTTAGAACAATTACTGGAGAATTCAATTAATTTTGCAGAGTACTTTATGCTGATCTGTACATGTCATAAAAGAGAACTTCAGGCAAAAACAATGCTTTCTTTTGGCATGAACATTGCAAAGCAAAGCAATGTCTCCTGGGACAATCTCCATTGCTAGCATTTCCTGTAGCACCTTGGGGAATTGGAGGGGAGGCAAAGGTGGGAGGGATTGTGTTGTTAGCACCGAATAGCTTTCAACTCTACAATTACCTTTGAGTAATGGCTCTTGAGTAGCCATTTGGGGTGGGATCCTTCAGCATAAAGGCAGATTGTGTATGGTCAATTGAAAAAACAAACTGTGTGGGTGCATTGACAAGTTAAAACCAATTAAGTTGTCATCAACACTTTGTAATTCAATATTGTAATGTTCTGAATTAGACAAAGTAAAATAACTTTATATAAAATTCCTTTTTGCACGATCTTAGGGTAAGTTCTGAACACAGTGCTATTCAAACAATCTGAAGAAAGAGATAACCTAAACAAAAAAAACTGGTATTTCTAAATTACTAGTTTGGTCCAGTGAATGCAGTGAAGGGGCAGGAGATCTGAGATCTTAGAATAGAGATATTCTGAAACCTCACTTGTACCCACTGAGTAAAATATAGAGAAGTCCAAGTGCATCAGTAAATCTGCCTTAACAAATCCAAGTTGGATGAAGCCATGTCATGGCAAACGACCAGAACCCAATAATGTCTCTCTCTGAATTAAATTAACAACTTGGTTTTCATGAAAAAAAGCCAAACCTACAAGGCACTAATGAGCAGAAAGAAGATAAGGGCTCAATGTTTTTGCCTCCTTCTATAAACCTTCTTCATTTCAGTGTGAGGACAAAGGTACATTTTGCTGCACAGTTATCAGCATCTCTAATATATGCCTTCATCCACTCAAGGAATCCATCTAGGATTTTGGGACAAATTCAGTTGCCTAAACATTAATGTCTAATGACTTTTGAGGCACTCCAAGGAAGTAAAGATGTATCCATAAGGACAACAGATCCCACACTGGGCTTAAGAGGGAATTGTGTCTTTCAGCAACAACAGCTGGGAGCCAGGCAGGATGGCCTACTGCCTCTCATGAGCAAAAGCTTATATGCAGAACTCAAGTGCATAAAGCTATCAAAGTATTTATATCTAGCCTGACTCTGTCAGACACACAGAGCATAATGACAGGTCTGATGACGAGGTCTGAAGGACAGTAAGCATGAAATCATCTCAAAGAAGGGATTTCCTTCCCATCTTCCTTTCTCTTTCAGCAAAGGGCTGTTGGCACTGTTAAATTCTGTTGATATTTAATAAAAGCTAACATCTGTGCCTTGCTTGCCTGCAATTACAGAGCTTCATCCTAAGGCCACTTTGGAGCTTCTTACAAGCACTGATGCTTGAAGCACAGCTATAACAAAAGAATGGACTGACAGTGTTTTTCTGCCTCTAGCTACCTTCATTTGTTCTTTTTTATTTTTATCTGCCTCATATTTGCCTTATATTTTGGTTAGCCACCCTAAATGACCAGCCTGAAGCAATGGCACCCCTGTAGGAGACCATTTGATCAATCCTCTTTTTATGCAAGGTCTCCCAGAAGCAAAAAATATCAGTGAATGATGCTTCCATGCTCCAATTACATGCAAAAACACATCACCACAGCTATAACACTGTCAGATCTGCTGAATTGGCTGGAGAGAATTATAGGGATTCTTTGTCTATAAGCCATGATAGATAATGTGAAACTACAGCTTAGAATTGTTAACAATGAACTCATTATGAGAAGGTTATCTCACAATTTCTCTATAAAACTTCTTTAGGGTTAAAATTCACTTCAGATCTTGTTCAACATCTGTCAGCAAGAGGCAAAAGCTGGAGAAAAAACATCCAATTTTAGCCATTCTTACCTCTCTATGAGTATTGTGGAACTGCTAGATGACTAAGAAAAACTGATTTAGAACCTCACATTTAGAAAGAAGACCATATGAAATAAGATAATAGAGGGAGGAAGATAAAATGCAAAAGCAAAATAAAACAGCTCAACTGACATCTGAGTTTTATTGAATGAGGCATGCTTTCACTATTTAGCAAGTATTTCCTACTCACTTAAATTCAAATGTTTCTTGATTTTCCCAGCTCTAAATATTACAGTTTTTCTGCAGTTCAAATGTTGGCCTTTCCTGAATCATCATTGTTAGTGATGATCATTTTTATAGACCATTATCAAATTAGATTTCATGTAAACAAAATAGTGAAGCCTATTTTGCTACATAATCAACTATAGATATAACATAGAATTTCTTAAAACTGCTGTACATTAAAGCAGTTGATATGTGTCTAGTTCTATACCTTTTATCGGCAACTTTTTAACATGCCTATATATTCACATATACTGCGCATTTTTTTGCAGACATTATGTAGGAAATAGTGAAGTTGGTTTAAATTAAAATGAACTTTGGTAGATAAGTTTCTGAAGTTATGTTGGACTGTATTAATATAAATTAAAGAACTTGGTTTTCTCCATTTTGTCCAATAGTCATCCATGACATGATGGTCATAATGCAGTGAAAATTCATATTTTCAAAACAAGGCCTTTCCAAAGTATCCAGGCAGAAAAATGGTAGTACATTTGACAATTCTGAAATGTTTGGTTTTGAATTCTATTCCATAAACTGGTATGTACAATATCAAGAAGCATTATTGATCCAGCTCAGAAATATATATATAATTTTCTGTGCAAACATACAGACAACTGGTCTGGTTTTTTTCTGCTGTACTGCAAGATGTTACTCTGGGGAGATGTCTGATATTCCCATCACACTAATCAAAGCCAGGCTTAATGCAAGTTATTGCAAGCAAGAGAAATAGGTTACTTGCATGCCAAGAATTCAAGTTAGATCCAACACTCTCTGAAACACAGCAGATTTTTCCCCTTTCCCCTAAGGACCTCCAGGTTATTCAGCAAATGGAGCTGAACCACTCCACCATTTTTCAGTCAGTGTGAAATAGGCCCTAAATGGAAAAGCAGTCAGGCTGTGACACACAACTTCAGACACTGATTTGTCATCCAGCTCAATGAAATGCTTTACTGAAGAGCACTGAGAAAGTAAATTTCTTTTTATATTCATATCTGCAATTAATTACACATTCAGTCTCACCACCAAAAAAAAAACCCAGAATAGACAATACCTACTGATGAGCACTGGGTCAAAGAAAAACTGAGCACATAATACATCTGAATTATTCTCTTTAACTGAACTTACTTCTTAACAGCAACAAATAAAATCTCCTTTCTCTGCTCATAAAAAGCATTTATGTCTGCATCTTCAAACCCTAGTTTCATTCAGGAATACATAAGTAGGTCCATTTTTTGTAAGTATGAATTTGATTATAATATAATATATATTTTTGAGTAATTAATATCATTTTTATGACCAAGACACCCTCTTACAAAAGTCATAACTATAGAATACCTGTAAAGAACCAGTAGGGACATTTCTTCTTATTATTTTTAATTAAATAGAACACCAAGTCACTCATTCTAACCCTGCTTAAATCAGTAATTCTTCCTCAGAAAATATGGCTTCCTAATATACAGGATGAGCTGGACTCACAAAACCTTTTTTATATCTAAAATGTCAGAAGGTAGGTCCATTTCTTTGAATAGTTGTAAGGCTAGAAACTAGAGCTCTATACCACTGGAAAGGATCAGTTTCCCAGTTTCTAACTTTGGAGCATCCCAAGATACTGGATGTTAATGTCATGACATTTTAGATATAGAGAAACTCTTTTAAGCTATATTTAGAGATTTCAAAGGCTCTCTCTGTAACCTTCACACAAGTGGACCCCAGTAAACAGGGAATCTAACTTTACCTTAACAGTATGAGATAATCCATAAACATACTTTAATGCTTTGATATGCACCTACAATAGGTCATTTCTAACATATGTGGCATGAACAGAAAATATGATTATATGATTATACATGAAAGGTTTTACCACCATAAATGTAGGTCATCCAGAACAAATCAAACTGATAGTGAAAATTTTCAGAAAAGGTAGCTTAAAGTGAAAATTTTCAGTCCAGGCTTAGAGTACTCAAGAACAAGTCAGCTTTTTTTACTTGTTTGGTTTTTTTTGTTTACAACAGAGATAATATTTCTCTTTACAGTTGCAAATTTTTCACTGCAGAGAAACTGTAGAGACTATAATATGGCATTTGTCCCCACCCTCCATGAAACTTTGGTGGTCCTTACTTTAGCACCAGTGGTTCTACACAAAAAAAAAAACCAAAACAAAAAAAAAAAAAAAAAAAAAAAAAAAAAAAAAAGCTATTGATGAAGAAACATAGGAGTTTGTATAACATTTTGTATTGTCTTCTGCTGTACAGCTGTGTATTTTTTCAACAGTATATCTTAAACTGAATTCAGAAACATACATGATTTTAGAAGGTGGAGAGATAGGACCCTTGGGCCATTTTGTTTACAATTTTATTTTAAAATAAATTTATGGGCTTTTTAAAGCCCACTAGTGTTGGATTTCATTTGATAGATACTCTTTATCATCTCCACCCGGCTTATATAGTACCTCTCACATAATTATAAAATAGGTTCCATCCACAAAGAATGAAATTTAACAAAATAAGAATAGCCTAATAATTATTTTGGTTACCAATATTTGTAAGGGGATTACATTTAGGTCAGATTCTCCTGTATTCTTCTACTTGTTCCTGGGAACAATCATTTATGCATTTTTCAGGCTAGAAAGAAAAAAATACTATCTTACATATTTCCCTTAGACTAATATTATTTCTATGTGACAAATTCACACCACGAATCTCTTAAGATTTGGTTCTTTATGAATTAAAGAATAAACCATGCTCAAATACCCCACCATGCTACCTGATGAAATCATATGCAAAGCAGCAATGAATTTTCATTAGTTTGAAAGAACAAATCAAGCATGCTTTATTTCTTCCTTTTCCTCTACAAATATTATAGAGTCATCAATATGCAGGCCTATCATAAGATACATGTTACCTTATAAATGCTATTACTCAGCAGAATGCTTAAAATTTAGGAAGCAGACCTCCCAGAAATTCAGCAGTTTAGAGATTTTCTTGAAAACCACTGCAAAAGTAGATGTTCACGCACAACCAGTTTTCCCATAAATGAGGTTAATTTGTGTTAGCAAACTGTCAAAGAACCTGTCATATTCCATTGTCTTTCCAAGTACAAAAAAAAAATATTACAAGACTGAAGTAATACCCCACAGGAATCCTGAGCAGCAAAGAAAATCAGCTGGGTTTTAGCTTCACAATTTTAAATTACATTTACAACTGATTTTAAGGAGTAACTTTTTTCCTGATTGTACATTTTGAAGAACCATGTTCTGTATTTTTATTTCCATAATATTATCTTTTAAATAGCTTTAATAACAACAACAGTTCTGTAGAAATATTTGACCTTATACAAATGTAAGGTCAAATGCTTCACTCCAGTACAAACTTGAACTAGTAATTTGATGCTTTGTGTTCTGTACATTTTTAATGGGAAGGAAAAAAAAAACAATCAAAAACAGATAGAATTTCACACATTTGTGAAAACAAACACATTGTGCAACCAGTAATAAGTGTTAGTTAAACTCAAATCCTTAGAAAACCAGTATGCACCGGAGGTGTTCAGGAAAGAACATGTATGTGCTGTAGGTACCACAGGGCTAATACAATTATTGATAGTAGTTTTCTGATTTAAAAGTTTAAAGTATAGATTGTATTTCTAACAAATTTTAGGAGAAGATGGTAATTGAAAGACATATTGTAGAGAAATAAGAATTAAAAGTAATCTGACACATTAACAGAGGAGAACAGTTTAAAAAGAGCTTAAAGCCCACACTCACAATTTACTAGGAAATGCCATACTTGATGTGATAACATGTAATTGAGTGTATCTTAATATGAGATAAATTGTGGTTTCACACTGCTTTCAACCTGGTTTTCAGAATAATTGCTTTGATTTCCTAGAACTTGAGTGAGCACAGAAACAGCAAATATGAAATATGTACCTGTTCTCTCAAAGTTTAACAAAAATATTCAGCAAACAGGTTAAATTTTATAACTATGGTGCTTTATGGCAGATGTATTTACTATCCCAAGTATAAGAAATAGACAGTTTCACCTATTTTTTTCTCCCTTTTTCACCAAAATTAAGTCTTTAATTAAATGTTTGATGTTATTATAACATGCTGTATAAATACTTGCACATTTTTCCACTAAAACGCTTCACAATTGCTTCTTTGTAAGTAACCCCTGAACTCAATAAATGCATGCTAAAATCATTTATATTTGTCTTTGTATCACTGAAAGTAAAAAGATATCCTTACAGTGTAAAACTATGGAATCCAAGTAATGAGTCTCCAGTACATGGGAGGAGATATAGGGGAAAATAACATTCAATTCAGATATTACCACAGGGAATAAATTGTCTTATCATGCCTTCGGACTGCATTTTTCAATGACAGGTACATTAAACAATAGCTTAGTTTAGTTCTAGTTTTCCAAAGAGGCATTTGAAAAGCTTAATAAATACAGTGTCTTTTCAAGACTGAGTCTTCTCAGGCATCAAACACCAGGAAAGTCTTCAAAAATCACTGTCTCCTGGTCAGCATTCATTAGTGGCATTTACAATTTCACATGCCCAGGCCTGATTCTTATAATTTCCTACGAAGTTCAAATAACTTGAACTCTTATTGATTACAGACCATTCAGCATTTTTCAAGTCAGACAGGGACACGAACATGCAACCACATGAACCATTTATCTAGACAAAGAAATTGAACCAGTGCAAACTGTGAATTTAAAATATTGCAGCTATGTCTGCATAATTCTTATATGTAGAACTGTTTTTCTGAATAAAATGTGTTTATACATGTGTATACATACACACACAAATAGCAATATCTAGTTTGGAATGGGATTAGGATCTGGAATCGGAGACTTCACAAAAGTCTTTATATTGACCTGCTTCAGCTTGCTCTGCCACCATTATTAGAGCAATATATCTGGAAATTCTTCAATGAAAATGGATCTTTATGATGAACCAATATTTCTGGAATATTTCTAAATGGTGGAGACACCACTCACATGAAAAAAAAAATGCAATATATTAATCCTTTGGTGTAGTTTTTATTGAAAAATACAGCCTCTGAAATAAAGTTTTAAGACTTTGATTTAGAGATTAAAAAAATTAGTGGATGAACAAATTCAAACGTATCTTTTACTGAGTGTATATTGGGATATATCCTTTCCTTTTTCCAAAGTAATTTCATCTATTTACAAACAAAAAGCTGAAACAAGTGTATCCCTTTTTGTGTACATGAATGCATACTGTCCACAAACAGATACAGACTTATCCTCTAGAAAATATTTTCTCTAAAGTATATTTGTTTCCATTTATTGCATTAAGAGTAAAAGCAAGAGTACTTAAATATCCATTTTTTGTTTTCCTTCATTATTGTTTCACAAACTGCTAATTAGAAAAGATACTTCATACAAATTATTAGCTTTTATATCTGCTTTAACACTTGAAAGGTTACAGCAATAGGAAAAGGAAGAGCTTTAATTAAAGAATGAATTATTGAATACTCTGTTTTAATTGATGTAGCCTTCTGCTATTATTTTGTGTGTTTATAGATATTTTATGTGATTCTGTAATCAAGATCACATACACAAAGAAGTCTTTAACTACTAAGGCTAAAGAATGAAGAGTGCTGATCACATTCAGCCATTTAAGTTCAAAAATCATGTGAAGTATGGTTTCCATGACAACAAGTCACTAATTGCTAGCAGAAAATAAAATAAAAACCAACCTTGACAGAATTTAGAAGTGACATGGCAGGTGAAAAACCTTCCAAATAGTTATATGACAATTTTCATGTATGATGAAGAAATACAAGCAACCCCACTTTCTGAGACATGGTGAAAACACTGAGTTCCAGGGTTATTTTGGATTTGGCAGAGCTGGCTGCATACAGCAGTCATTGTGCATTACACTTGGTAGTCAACACCTATCTTCAGTAACAGATAAGAAGAGATGTTTGTCATGAGGTGATGAAGGATTTTTGCATCCTTGGGCTACATATCAACACAGGAAAATGCTGTGGAAAATGTATCAAGAAAAGAAATGACACAAACAAAAAATTTTAGCATAAATTCACAGGGTAAGAAGAAAAACATTAAAGGAGAGCAGAGGGGGAAGAAAGGATCTATAGTCATACATACCACCCATGCTAACTTATTAGAAAGTGTTTCAGACACCTCCAGCTTGCAGACAGAATGAGTCTTTTGAGACTAGGGAAAACTACTTGGGAAGTACAATGATGCCATTCAAAATTTACTGACTTATGAACTGCTGCATATCATTTGTAAAAATTGCTTCAGCCTGAGCTACCTTTCACCAGCTCTGTAAGTCGACTCACTGGGTCACTAGGAGTGAACAAGAACATTTTGATAAATTCAGTTTCCATGACAATGAATTAGCCATGGAAAGGGGGAGGTGCTGAAAGATCTGTGTTCTGTAGAATACTCTTCAAATGTTTGCCTGTTTTCATTTTTAGCCATTTAGTTCTCATGGCTCTGTTCCAGGACTCTAATTCACCAGGAGCTGGTTTCCCTGCACAGATTAGAGGAGTAATTCATCAGTGAATGTTTCACTCAGTGGCCCCATCTAATGTAAGACAATATATAAATGAATATTTCCAATTATGTTTTTTGTTTGTTTTGAAAGAATGCAGCAGTCTCTTGCTGTTGTTCCAATCTAACCCAGCTACAGAATACTTAATCTTTCCTTTTTATTGCCCACTACTGTACTCAGGACTGCAGCTGTAACTTGCAAGATGTTGCAAGTTTGTTCTAAATAGCCATGAGTCCCCAAAACAAAACAATATTTTGGAGTTTGCTTTAAAAGAAACAAGCCTATAAAAATATGCCATATTCCACAGCCTACATCAATGGGAACCTCAGAGAATCAGACCTCCAAAAACAAATGGTATTTATTTTTGATAGAAGTGCTTAAAGTTATTTTTCATTTGTCTGCCTTTTGAAAGGCTAAGCCAGTGGGATATTTGTTAGTGTCAGAACTAAAATCTACTCACATTCGGGAATGCCATTCAGCTGTTTTCAGTGGGTGCTGCGTGAGAGCCTTACACTAATGAGATTAAGAATGAGGTTGTTTAACCATTCATGAAACAGACGAATATTTCAGAACACAAAGTAGCAGGGGATCAGAAGAGCTGTTTCCATGGCTATTGGGATAGATGGGTTTCCATCCAGAGACAATTGAGATAAATTTGACTCTTTCAGAAAGTAAATCTGTTCTTAGTACCTCCAGCAATACGCTCCCCATTGCCATAAATAAAAACTGAAAGGACTGCACACCTTGTTTCCACTGTCTCTGCTGAACAGCATCGTTTCATGTGCTCCACAAGAAATGGAAGGGTTTTTCAACAAGCTGTTAGAGTCTGTGACAGCCCAGCATGGGCTAAAACGTCTGAATGATTTTCAAAAGAAAGAAAATGTTACTAGCAGAAAAAAAAAGTAAAGAAAAACCAACAACCAAAGAAACCCAAACCAACCAAACAAACAATAAGAAGGCAAAATAAAAACACAGCAAAGGAAGCCACTACACTGAAAATGTTAAAATAAAGGAAGAAGAAGAAGGGAAAAAAGAGAGAAGAAAAGAAGAGAAGGGGAGCAGACAGGTTCACAGGGAGAGGAAAGGGAGAGGAAAAGTTTTGGGTGGCATGCCTGCCAATGGCAGCAGATTAGGGACTAGATCTTTAAGGTTCCTTTCAACACAAAATCTGATTCTGTGATTTAAAACTGCTTTACATGAGAGTCATCTATTCCATCCTAAAAAACTTCTAATTGAAATGGTATGACCATTTTCCAAAATGCAAATGCCATTAATACTAGAGTATAATGAATAACTTGCAGCCTGGAAATCAAAATAAATAAATTACTCAATGAGACCTAGCTGTTCTGAAGCAGAAAAATAAGACCAAGAGATGATTATTCCATGTTGATTGATACTCAGGAACCTTGAGTCTCAGTCTTGATTTAAAACAGTGGGGGGCAGTAGCCATCAGGCACTAGAGTACATGTGGACAAGAATAAGCCTAATGACTTCTTTGGTTTATCTGCCATGTGGAACTGTTTCAACATTCTTAATTCAGATGTGAATGAGGTGCATTAATAGCTGCACACTTCCACTCCTGGGGCCGAGGAGCGCGTGCCGGTAGCAGGCGTTCAGGACCCATTGATATTAATGGTGAGAAATGGCTCAGCCTGCTGTTCTCAGTGAAGCACAGTGCAAAGCCCACTGCGAGAGACAGATGTCAGGGGCTTCCTCACTCCATCCATGACCTTCAGCTGGCACCAGACACTGTGGCACGTCTCGTCTTGTTAACATTTTAACAGGTGAGAGATGGATAAACAACAGTTCTCTAAGACCTGTAGATTGCTAATAAGTGTCACAAAATACACGCTAGAGCTCAGGTGCAGATGACACGTCAATCTACCTCAAATCAAGTTTGACACCCCCGTGATACTAGTTAGCACCATGCTCAGGGAGTTTTGCCTTCTGTTCTTTCAAACTTGAACCAGGAGCACAGCACTGGAACTTATTTCCAGATGCTTTTGGTTAAACTTTGAGCCCCTGCTCAAATTAGGAAGAAAAGAAGAACATTTAAAATTTCAGGTTTTTTTCCTAATACAGGTTTAAGTGATCTAGTCAAGCACTGTGAACTTTAACTAATAGTTTCATGCTACAGTAATGGCACCTATTATTTGAATTCATTTCCCATACTGACAGCACAACTCAGGCATATTCCAGACTATGACATTTTAAGTGACTGGTGATTTTCAGCTGTGCTTTTTACAGTACACTTGTATGAATTGCAGACTGGAATACATACACATCTCTGTGTAGAATACAGTTCATGCTACTTTTTCTTTTGCTGCTATATAGAAAAATATCTATTTTTAAAAGTGAAGTATGCTCAGGATGTGTGTGTTTTCCCATGCTAAATTGAATCAAAAGGAGGAAATACTTGAGATATAGGACAAACCTTTAAAAGTTTTTATTTCCTCAGTCAAGCCCATACTGTTCTAGTTTTTACCAGTATCACTGAATTTTATAATCTAACAATATAAAGCACAGAAAGCAAGAAAAGTAAACCCAGTACAGAGCAGAAAATTAGTCAAACATATATTTTTCAAGGATTGTCCATGTCTCATAGCTAACACATGCTTAGTCAGTCAATTTGTATGTTTATATTTTATACATAAACGTGTCACCAATGTTCCCCTCCAATGCACTACAAGCAGACATATAACCACAATTTGGAAAGCTGTACCTATGAATGGGAAGAAACTTATTTTTTGCCACTGCTTATTCAGCGCAACTTGGGGTGCATAAAATCACAAGCTGATCATAGACAAGTGACAGAAAAATGTGGCAGGAAATAATTCATGCCTCTTCACTTGTTTCAACTCACAAATCCTTAGTTGGAAACTTCATTTCAAACTAGGTTAGGAAAAGAAGTCCAAAATTTTTTTGGGTTCCCCCCATGGCTTAAGATTCCAGTCCTGCATAAGGTAAAACTTGGCTCCAGTATGTGTTATTCTGATGCTTCATTATGCCTTGGAAAGACCATTTCACCATGATGTGTTCACTTTGAGTTAATTTCACTTAAGAGATGAAACCAGAAAATGAAAAGTTGACAGCTTGTTTCTCCTGAACTCAAGATACGGAACCATGTAAATACTCAAGCGTTACCACTGACTTGAAGCTGACCTAGAAACTAAACCATAGACATAATTTATCATCACAGAACAGAGACCAAAGTAGCTCTTTGGAATGACCAATCTACGTATTCTACAATCAGTCTCTTTTCTTTTTAATGAGTTTTGGTAAAAATAAAATCCATATATTTTTAAAACAGAATATTTTCTTTTAAAGTCCACATTTGTAGGCATTATAATATTAGTAATATCTCCATGCATCAGAAGGTGAATTATTATTATTCATCTTTTCTATTTCCAGTCATGTTATGGAAATAAATTAGAAAATGTGAATAAATTTTCCCCTTTTCTGTCACATCTATTATAAACTCCTGTATTTAGTCTTCAACATTTGTGGGTGAGATTTTTATTTTAATTTGTGTGGTAAATTGGTGGGTTGATTTGTTTTGTTGTTGTTGTTATTTTGAGAATTAGGGGAATTTCCTGAGAAATACAAATGAAACTTTTACGAGATCTATCTTTACAGAAATCTTGTCAGTGTTCAAAATCAGTAAAAGCTAAATCCAATCAATGGTATTAGGTTCACAATAGTGCTAAGGTCACTGCTCTTGTGCTATAGTTTCAGCACTGCTGCAGGCCTATACTAGTCTTGAACATGGGATCAAAGAGATAAAAGTGGAGTGGCAGCATCTCTTTCACTTTATATTCCACCACTCTATGGATCTTTACACGAGTTCGATTCTCAGTGACATTTTGCCATTGACTTCTTTAACATATCTGTTGCATCAATGTTTGTCTAGAAACCTCCTCCAAAGAAGATGACATCAGAACGAGTTAAGAGCATGTGTGTCTACTGCGTGAAAGACTGTGGGGCATTTACCCACCAGCTCTTCTAAAGATTTGTAATTGGTGTGCTGGAAGAAAAATTTCAATATCCCACTGACTGAATATTTCTTCGTCATCAATTATTAAATGAGACTTTTTTTTTAAATTCAAGTATAGTAAAACAGTACTGATCAAGGTACAATCCTCAACCTGGTGAATTCAGTGGCAAAACCAATACATTACAACAGACATTGATTTAACCAAACTGTTTAAATGTCTACCACAACATATTACAAGCCACATTTTGAAGTGAGTGGGTGACTCTCATCGTAACTTTTTGTCCAGAGCTGCAAGATGTACATATTTTTTTTTCCCAAAGCTCAGCATATTCACTGCTGAACTCTTCAGAAATCTGGCTATTTTTTTGGTGAGATAAATAAAAGATGAGTTCGCTTTAAAAAGCACTTCTTACATACCATAATAAAAAAAAGTATCAGAACTTGTGCTTCTCGTTTCTTCCAATCTTATGTAGAAGGCTAGGAAACTAAATAACAGTACAGAACTCTATATAAAATGTTGACAAGCCTAAAAAATAAGTTTTTATGAAAAATGCTGATGTTCCAGTACTTACTTTTTGCTGTGCTTTAGAAAGGAACTGGAACTTAAAAAAACAAAGTCACAAAATATACAGAAAAGTGGCTGGAATGCTGCCCAGCAGAAAAGGAGCTGGGGGTACTGGTTAACACTCAGTTGGACATGAGCCAGCAATGTGCCCAGGTGGTCAAGAAGGCCAATGGCATCCTGGCTTGTGTCAGCAATAATGTGGCCAGCAGGGACAGGGCAGGGACTGTTCCCCTGTTCTCGGCAGTGGTGATGCCACCACTCAAGTCCTGTGCTCAGTTCTGAACCCTCAATGCAGGAAGGACATTGGGGTGCTGGAGCAAGTCCAGAGAAGGTCCATCAAGCTGGTAAAGGGTATAGAGAGAGTGTCCTGTGAGGAGCAGCAGAGGGAGCTGGAGTTGTTTAGCCTGGAGAAAATGAGGCTCAGGGGAGACCTTATAGTTCTCTCTACAACTGCCTGAAAGGAGATTGTGGCCACATGGGGGTCAGTCTCTTCTCGCAGGCAAGTAGTGACAGGAGGAGAGGACATAGCCTCAAGCTACGCCATGAGTGGTCTAGGCTGGACACTAGGAAGAATTTCTTCACAGAAAGAGTAATTAGATATTAGAATGGGCTGCCCTGGGAGATGGTAGAGTCACAGTCTCTGGAGGTGTTTAAGGAAAGACTGGGTGTGGCACTTAGCACCATGGTCTAGTTGAGAAGTTGCTATTAGGTCATAGGTTGTGTTTGATGACCTCAAAGTTCTTTTCCAACCTGATTCATTCTGTGATTCTGCAATATGAATTTTTCTGCTGCCACATTGTACATTCATAAATACATTCAGCTTATTTTATGTCAGCACAAATCCATCCTACCTATCTAGCTATTCAATAATGAGCAGATGATTTCCAGAAAGAAATTTAAACTTTTAGAGAACTCAATGTTCTGTAGTGGATATTTACATCAAAATAGAAAAAATATGAAAATAAACAACCACTAAAAAACCACTAAATAAGAAATTGGTGGTGTAGACATTTTGGTCGAGCACCTAAAATCAAGAACAAATGAAATCTGGACCAGACTGGTTCCCTGAACACTTCCTTACCCACACAAACAATATTTGCAGGAGAAGTCAAGTCTGGCAACAGACTTCGTCTGCAGCTGACTCTTCCACAGTTCAAGTGAAATCCACAGGCACTGAACTGCAGACGATTCAAGAAATTCTCTCCCATGACATAAATTTCCCCCCATATCCTCTGAATTTTAAAAGTAAAATAATTTAAAACTACCTACTTTTACACAAGCTTTTATTTACAGCTAAACGAGATTCTGAAATCACTTCAGACTGAAGACACGTTGTTAAAAAAATCCTGACACTTCTTTTCTTCATTAGATATGCAGCAACTCCAGATAATCAGACCTTGCTATAAAGCTATAGCCAGCAGCCCCATGACTGAAAAAAGGGGATAAAGGTGACACTCTCTAGAAGGAGTAAAGTCAGTTAAACATCAGAACTGGGTCCCTAAATTGCAATAGAAACACACAGTATGCACAGCAAGTTTGTCTGCACAGTGTTCCCATTCAGCTCTGAAAATGTAGTTTTCTCATCACTTCTTTTTTATTGTAGAATAAATGTATTTGTTGTAATCAATTCCAGGAAAGTCCTATTTCTTATGGAGAGATAACATACCAAAATGTCTCTACAGAAAAATACAAGACCTCTTTACCTCACAAGCCATTTTTTATTTATTCATTTGAGTTTTTCCTGTACTACTATTTGTATGGTGGTGATATGTCACAATTTTCTGCATCAGTAGAAGGTTCTTTTGGCACCACAATCCACTATTTTCTTTCAGAAGACAAGCAGAAATATGAAGCAATATAATAATATTTTTTTAATAAACTAAACATTGGCAATATAAGCACACTGCTATATATGCAACCTCCTGTGTAAGCAGACAGTAGAAGTGACTTCTGTAGATCCCACAAAATCTTTTTATATGCCTTATTTACAATAAAATTATAAGCAACATTATTTCAGCTGTGATGGTTTCAGCATGTAAGAGACATGAGAGTTGGGATTCATGCATTTTAGCATACAGAATGTAAACATTTAAGTCTTTAGCCAGGTTTCTTCCCAGTTAAAGGTAAAAAAAGGCCTCCAGAAGTAACTTCTCTGACCTACCCTAAAAGTCCCCCAAATTCCCTTCTGCAACTGTTTACTTTTTAAATACAATTAAACAGGCTTATGCAGATATGGTAATCTAACCATAAAATCCTTATCAGAAAATAAAGAATTCTTTAAAAACGCTAATTGGAAGAAACCATATATCTCAAAGCTTCCAATGAAGTTGGAAAAGGCATCTTACCCAGTAAGTGGACTTTCTGCCCTGAAGTCGACTTATGTTGTTTTTCACCTCTGGACTGAGCAGAGGTCCCCCTTTACCTATGTTGTGCTTTTACAGACCTTGATGTTATCTGACAGGATTTCAGTTTCAGAATGCTTTCCATTTTCACCAGGTTCCTCATTGTGTTGGCCAGGTGACAGGGTTATGGAATTTGCAGATATGCAGATTATGGCTAGTGTCAGAGTTTTCCTATTAAGCTTAAAGCCTACTTTCTTTGCAGAAATTTGCTTCCCTTCAGATACATTGTTTTGCAATGAATAGGATTCTACGATTTTATATCTTATATTTGCATGTCTTTCCTACCCAAGGAGATAATTGCAGCACAGTTTAGGCATATTTTACTGAAGGATACAAGATACTGAATCAGTTCAGATTTAATATTCAATAATTTTTCTTTTTCTGACTCAACAGAACCAACAGCTTCATGATATGTTTATGCTAAATGCAAAGGAGGGGGATGGGAGGAGGAAACTGAAAATAATTTTCTAGTCCCTTGGATATGTGTGATTATTACTGCCTTGTGGCAGCCCCTGACAGAAAAGGACACGTGTCAAACCACAATCTGCCTGCCAAACCTAATGCTTCCTCACTATCTTGTTGTGTTCCAGCACAGCCATCAACGACATCCAGGTACACAAAAACCTGGAGCCAGTTTTCTTGCCATCTGCAGAGTGGCAACTGTTCACTCTTATCACAATGAGGCCTGCATGCCAGAAGAATAAATAACATTTATGATCCTTTCTGACATATTTGTAGCCCCAAACAATAAGGAAAATGAAAAATATTAGTGTAAGAGAAGCAAAGCCATACAAGATAAAGCACTTGGAAAAAGTTTTACTTAAAGTATGTGTCCTGACATAGTGTCCGAGAAACATTTTTCACCAAGTGAAAGCACGCTAAATTATGCTAGTACTGTCTTCTCTTCCATGTGGTTGCTGACAGATGTTTGGAAAAGAAAATCTTCCTTTCTGCTTGACCTTAAAAGCTGTTTATAGTATATTTATAATGTGAAACAGTAAAACAGTACAACAAAATGTGGAGTTCTTCAGTGATAGAAACAAGACACTTTTGCTTTGTTACTTAAATCACACAGAAAAATATTAAAACTGTTTTTCCTAATATTATTAATAGCAATAACAACAACAAAAATAATACCTATCACTTGCAATGAATAACTAGACTGAAAAAACTCCACTGATTGCAATGTGTTTTGCCATACATCTGCAATAGAAAGTGAATTCTGTAGGCAGGTTGTGGTAAAAACACGTCTATTTTCTTTTATTTATCACTTTCTTCCCAAATAGCTCTGTAAAATGCATACATTTCTAATAGGTATAATATTCTCTCAGGGTTAGGCTGAGTGACAAAGAGCAGTGATAATTTACATGGAAGTGATTTATGTAATGGGGAAAGCTGGAGGAGGTGGGTGTGGGGAAGAGAAGGCATGGAACCATGAAACATAGTGCAGGAAACAAACTGCTTTTTTAAAGACTTGAATGACTGTTAATTTTTGCACTAGGGTAACTGTCTTAAAAAGGGAGAGTGATTAAGTTTTAAACAGTGACTGACAAAATAAAAAAGCAGCCTCAACAGGAAGAGCACCCTTCAATGAAAGACAAGTGCCTCTGGGTTAAGGCCATGGGGAGTTTCATGTCTTGGGGTTGCTGGAGAAGCAGAGTATTTTTCTGTAGTTTGTCAAGTTCAAGTGGAAAACTTGAGTTTTCTACATTTTAGGAGAGAATCAGATATTTGAAGCTTTTTCACTAATTTCTCTAATACATATTACACAGGCAACACAAGCTTGGATGACAACACCACTAACACAAACATAAATAACCAGTAGTGAACTCAGGAAAAGTAGGACTACAGGGTCTGTGGAGTTTTTCAAAATACAAATAATTTCCACTGAAAAAAGTTTTCTTTTTGCTTATTTTTTTTAATCTAAATTTCAAGGAAAAAATAGCTTCATTACTTTGCCAATACTCACACCTTTATTAGGAGGGAATAATTTCTTGGATTTAAGCAGGCTGGAAAGTAATTTCCTCTGAAGGATCCTTAAGTAATCTAATTGTACTACAACCAAACAGGGTAGAAAAATTGCATCAAAGTATTTCTACGCCACTGGTTTTGTAGCAAATATTTTATATGGAGGTCAGTAAGTATTACACTGAGAAGTTATACTGTGACCAAGGAGTGTACTCCTGATGTAAGCACTGACTGGTAAATTCTGGGAAATTTTGCCCTAGATGTTAAGCAAAAAATGAGAGGAAGAAACATCAGTGGAGGAGGAATGAGAGAGCAAAGATCTCTGAAGTTGGACAAAGAGTCTTTAAACATGACAGGTTTCATTATATCTAATGAAATTTTATGGCATAAAATGCTGCAGTTACTTAAGAATTTTCTTTTATTATCTTTTCAAAGCCCAAATTTCAGTAGTAAATTAGAATTTGTATTTTTTTTTCTTTCCTCCTAACAGCAATATTCAAAGACTAGAATGGTTAACTAGCCTACATAAACAAAATCTGTCATCTTTAAAAATTACCTTGGGTGTTTGATGTATATCTGTCTTTTTAATTAAAGAACTCAATTTGTTCTGATACTTTGAATAGGAACCAAAATACTAGGATAAAAATATAATTTGCTTAAAAACATAATGGGAACTTAGCACTGAAAATTATCATCTGGGTGAAACAGGGAATTTTGCTCCATGTAACCCTCATTTTAAAAAAATAAGCTACAAAGGAGACAGTGTAGGTCCTCCCTCCCTGTTCCCACTCTCCAGCTGCCAGCAGCTTACCACTCTGCTACCCAAGAAATATCACTGCCACAGAGCAGTGCTGGAAAGTCACTAATGGATTACAGTGGCCAGCCAGAGCAGCTCTCTAGAATTTTCACTGTTAATGAATTAGCAACACTTTGAAAGGTTTACATCTTTCAAAAAAAAAAAAAAAAGTTTTTATTACACCAAGGGATAATTGCATCTTAGTCAACATTCGTGGCAACCATTATAAAAGCTATTTCTTTAAAAAACATTTTAAATTTTGTAAATCATAAGCCGGCCTGCAAATGCAGCACTGCAGCTGATTTAGTTGTTGGCCTAGAAACTCTGATGTTAGGAGAGTTAAACAGGTCCATAGTTTAAGTTCCCCAGTAAACTATGCACTGAAGAAACAGACACAGCGTCTCACATGTAGTTTTCTCCCATTAAATCCTGGACTGCGTTGCAGCATTAAAAGACTCCAACACTATACACTGTTGTTGGGCTAGAGTGTATACAGTGATACACTACTTTCCATAGCCTTGGTCAGTCCAGGCAGCTAAAGGTTACTGTGTTTTCCACTGAATCCAGTGATAAAGACAAAAAGGAATAAACTGGACTAGAAGCAAAGCAGCTGCAATGCCAATGAAGGGGGCCCAAGCGAACACCCTGTTATAGGCTTTCTTTTCTTACATCATAAATTACTCAAAATGCTATCTAAATCGGACTTGTGTGGTCTTTATCACCTAAATCTCTGCAAATGCTCTAGCTGCTCTTCCTTAGCACTGGATCCAGATCTACAAATACACCACACTGTCTGCTGAGTTTCCAGAATACTAAAACACAAGGTAATTACTGGAGACATTGTGATGGCAAAGCAAACTTTAACTGAAGACAAAGGAAACATTACTTCTCTGTTTTTCCCACGATGTTAAAGGTCAGTAGGCAATAACCAGAATATAATTAACACAGTTACACATTCTCTTTTCATGAGTGCCCAGCTAGATGTGTGTCAGGCGGCAGCCTCGAACAAAAGAATGCTAAATCAACTGTAGTGTGATACAGAGTGTTCTGATTTATAGTTCTTAACAAACTGCTTTCTCCCTCTACTCTGAGTTACAGTGCCTCGTGTTGAAGTACAGTGTGATTAGAAACTGGCTGAGGCTGTGGCCTTTTGTGAACAATGGAGGCAAATATGTCACTCAAGGATGTTTGGTTTACATTGGCTCAGCAGCTCTCTTGGAGCTTAGTTTTCTAATCTCTAACTAGGATTTTTTCATAATAGATTTTACTGGACTCAAGATATTTACATTCAGCATTGTGCAGGCTGTCCTTTCATATTTACGTTAATAACTGAAATATTAATCTTCAATATTTTTGAATAAATAAAAATCTGGCTATATGCTGACAAATGTAAATCACTGTATACCAGCTGTCACCAGAGGGAACTATTAATTCATGCAGCAACTTTCAAGGCTGTACTATTATGGACTGGCACATATAGAAACACACAAATGTTTAGAAGACAGAGAACTGGCAGCTGTGTAATGACTAACCACAGGTTAAAAGACAGGCATATTTCACAAATTCAGCTACCATAGTAATTAAAACTAGGCAAAGATTTTATAGATATTATAAATACAAAATAGACATGGAATGGCATATTTACCATACATGATCCTCCTGTGTTTAAGAGATTACCTTTGTTGAAAATAAATAAAATATGATTCAATAAAGACCAGTCCACTGTAGGACGGTTTCAGCGACCCTTGAGAGATTCACACCAAAAATCCCCAATCTAAAACAACATTGTTTCGATATTTCTTTCTTATTCCTACATTTCTTGGCAGAAAGGCTGCTACTGGTCAAGAAGAAAAAAAAAAAGGCAAAGATATTTTTGTCAAAGTTTCTTACACTCATGGGGTTTGTTAAGAAAAATCAAGGAATTGTTAGCTCTTTAGCAGGGACATTCAAAAGACAAACATGATAATGAATTTAAAAGCAGAGGCCACAACTCAGTAGTATGCTAGTAAAACAGTAGTAATTCAAAAAATTACACCAAACTTCTCTTTCCCATCCACTTGCAGGTACCTTGTAGTCCACTCAAATCTGAATGGACCCTACCCACCTTAATTTACAAGACTTACTCTGATTCAGATCAGCAAGCAGTAACACTAATAAGGGTAAGGGAAGTATGTTTACCAAGTCAGTGGGTATGGAAACTAAAAGCATGTTAGCAAGAATAATGCTACATGAAAAGTATTGGCTTTGTTGTAAATTAAAGACTAAATACAATCACAATAGAACACTTTAACAAAGACAAGTTTTATATTGAATTGTGATAATAGACATGTCACATGTAAAACTAGCAAGGTAATTATTTTGTTTTTATATAGTTATAGAAGGATAGAATGGCTTTGGTTGGAAGGAACCTCAAAGATCATTTAGTTCCAATCCCCTCAGCCATGGGCAGGGACATTTTTCATTTGACCAGGTTGCTCATTGCACCATCCAGTCTGGCTGTGGACTCCACCAGGCATGGTGCATCCACAACTTCTCTGGGCAACCTGTTCCAGTGCCTCACCACCCTCACAATAAAGCATTTCTTCCTAATATCTAATGAAAACTACTCTGTCAGGTAAAAAATTTCCCCTTTGTGTTGTCCTCTTATTGCAGGGGCTCCATACTGTTGTCTCCTTATTGCAAAAGTTTCATACCTTCTTGGTGTTTCTTGTGGGCATTTCCTCAGAGCACTGACTCTTTCTTCTTCACAAAGTATCCAACTGACTCCAGTTCCCTTCTTAACCAGCCAACCCACTCTTTTATAGCACTCTTCTTCTCATTGGTCACAGTTGTGGCCGGGTAAAGTCAGGCCTGCTCCTAATCTCTGATAATTGGCCCAGCTGCAGCTCCTTAGGGGTAAGATTACTTTCTACACTATCTTTATTTTCTTATATTGTATCCCCCTACACCTGTGTCCTATCACTGCATGCCCTTGTAAATATTCTTTCTCCATCTTTCTTGTAGGCTCCCTTCAGGTGCTAGAAGGCCACAAACAGATCACACAGAAGTCTCTTTTCCAGGCTGAGCAAACAAAATCGTCCCAGCCTTTCCTCATAGGAGAGGTGCTCCAGCCTTCAAATCAACTTGGTGTCCCTCCCCTGGACTTGCTCCCACAGGTTCATGTCCCTCCCATGTTGGGAGGCCTAGAGCTGGATGCAGCACTGCAAGTGGGGTCTCACCAGAGGGGAGTAGAGGAGCAGAATCCCCTCCCTGGCCCTGCTGCCCACACTGCTTTGGATGCAGCTCAGGACACATTTGGCTTTCTGTTCTGGGCTGTGAGTGCACACGGCTGGGTCATGTCCAGCCTCTCATCCAGCAGCACCCCCAAGTCCTTCGCAGCAGGGCTGCTCTCCATCTTTTCACTCCCCAGCCTGTGTTGACACTGGAGGTTAAACCTCATGAGATTCCTTTTGGCACTGTTTTGGAGCTTGTTTCTCTTTTTCCAGTCACCTGAAAATTCCCCTGACTACCATGACTTTTTAAATATCACAGGATGCAGGTTGGCAACTACATCAGCCAATTCCCTCAGAACCCTGGAATGCATTTCACTGGGTTCCATAAACTTATTCAGGTTCTCCAGGTGGCCATGAATGTGATCTTTACTTACCGTGGGAGGGCCTATGCTCCCCCAGTTGAGTTCCTCAGCCTTCTTCTCATCTGTTATTTCCTGTTCACCAACACTGTTCATGAAGGGCAGTACACCTTCTTTGACCTTCCCTTTTGGGCTCACATACTGTTGGAAGCCCTTCTAGTTTTTCTTTGTTCCCTTGCTGGATTCAGTTCCAGCTTCACCTTGGCATTCCTCACCCCATCCCTACCCCAACCAAATTTCCTCTCTATACTCTTCCTTCTTTCCAGGTTACCTGTCCTTGTTTCTACTGCCTGTGCATGTTCTTTTCCTTTAGTTTGACCTGCAGTTCCCTGCCCAGGCATGCCAGTCTCTTGCCTTCCTTACCTGATTTATTGTTCCTGGGGATTGCTGGGGATTGCAGTTTTCTTGACACTGATTAAGCCTCTGTTGGGTTACTGTGTTTAGTTTTGGGCACAACATTTTCAAAAAGGCAGACAAATTGGAAAGAGTTCAGAGGAGAGCAACAAAAAAGATAAAATAAGATCTGTGGGAAAAGGTTAAGTGAACTGGGCATGTTCAGACTAAACAAAAGAACACTGAAGGGAGGCATGACATGTCTACAAATACATTGAGTTACTATAAAGAGGATAGGGACAAATTATTCTCCTTAGTCAATGAGGACAGAACTAATGGGCTTACGCTGCAGCAGAGAACATCTAGGTTAAGTGTAAAGGAAAAACTTTAACTAATAGAAATAGAAACACAACATGCTGCCAAAGCAGCCTGAAAAACTCCCTCTGAGGCTTAGGTTTTAGTTTGTTCTTGCTTTGTATCTGGTAGAGGGAGGATCACACTGGTAGAGGTTAGGGCTCTAGCCAGCTTCCTTCTGCACTGCAGGTTTCTGATGTGACCTTGGGAAAGCTGGTTACAGCACATATCAGCTCTCTAGCTGTAAAACAGTGAGAAAAGCAATTCTCTAGCTCTCAGAGATGCTGTAAGGATAAATAGTTAAGGATTCTCAGACTCACTGTGAGCCAACTAAGCAACTATACAAATTAAACATTGAAACCTTCCACAGTGAAAAGGCACCAACCCCTGATATACCTGTAAGTGCCTTCCCATGCAGAGGGCTTCTGTGAGTGCTGCAAGGGGCTTTAGCCAACACATCCAGTCTAGGATTAATTTGGATGATCAAGCCTAAGCTGCATCTGAGGAAAGGAAAAGTACAGAGTAACAATAAATCAGTGGCTGATATGACAGGCCACCACCAGCTCAGCCTAACTAAGCTGAGCTGAAGTCAATGGACTCTACTGTCTTAGTAGAAGATGCATCAGGAATCAGTACCAGTCATCAAGTATGAAAAGAGACCAGTTATCAGGGTTCTGTCATAGCTGTCTGCATAAGTTCTAACACAGTGCTGTTGCTGAGATCAATCCTGAAAAGCAGATTAAAACCTAGAAAGGCAGACAAAATTAAAAGTAAAAATGTAAGATGTGAATATAAGAGGAACAGAATTTTTTGTTATATATTTATTCAAAAGTTTTTTCTTATTTGCTGCTTAATTTCATAAGGGTATTTTTGATGGCTAGAAAGGAGCTGCATTTCCTATCTAAAATTAATTATCAATAATAAATCCTTTGAAAAGCTCAAAATAAAGCAGCAGTAGCAATATCCCACTAAAAGAATTGAGGTTTTGTGATATTAAAAGTAGAGGAGAATGTGAAAGAAAATATTGTAAATAAATGTAGTCAGTTTAAATCTGTGATTTTTTTTTACCCAGCATAGGCTTTGCAAAGAATTTAATTACATCCTTTATTATTATTATTATTATTATTATTATTATTATTATTATTGCTGCTGTTATTGCTGTTGCTGTTGATGCTATTGTAATTATAATATTCCTGTATAAAATTAATGCAGTTTCATCTTACTTGATTAGCTTTACAGATGGACAGAACACACATTTACTTGGTGCTCAGTACAGTCAGACTCAAAAAAACCAAAATGCTGCATTTTCTAACCTATTTTGTCCCACACTTTTTTTTAGTCTATTTTATATTCCCCAGCCTGCTCCCCATCAGCTCAGCTGATACATCAGACTGGGGTTACCTATAGCAAATGCAGGTTTAAGAATTACTTTTCCAAACACTGCTCACTATCCAGGCTTAACTACTGTAGTAGAAATATTCACTTTGAAGAACTTGTACTTAAACTACACAGTGTAAAAAAAATTAAGCATCCTCTAACTCTTCCATTGCAATAAAAACCCTGAATAAACATCTCAATAAAAGAAAGCTATGAGAAAGAATTGATTTGCTATTAGCATGTAGAGCTCAAGAGGCAACAAAATAAATAATAAAACATTTTCACCTAAAGCATTTACATAAAAATAAACAGAAACCATGTCATATTTCTACTGCTGAAACATAAAATGGGACACATTTCAATAAAAGAATAAATGTGTCTCCTCATGGGCACAAGTAGTTTCACTTACTAGCAGCTATGTAGAAAAAAAAAAGAATGATGCAAATGACAGAATAACTGGAAAGTAAGTCATGAGCCCAGGTGGAGCAAATGAAAAGCATGACACAAGATCTCAGAAGACTTTGACAGCACACAGGCACAACGAGCTACATTAACCCAAATGCTATTGGCATTTCATCTGAGAAGTTAATGTTTACTGCATGAGTTATGTGCTATATGCTTATTCATGTGCATCTCTACAATCACTACAAAAGCCTTTCAAGTAGAATTGTGTGAACCGTTGATGTGGTTTTTTTTTTAATTCAGTTGAGAAACCAACAAAAAAATTCAGCTTAATATTTGGCTTTATTTTCAAGTTATTTCAGCCATCTTCTAATCCTCTGGGGGGAAAATGTACAGCAAAATGTGAAATGAAAAAGTTTGTTTGAAATAAAGAGCTATAACGTTTCATTTCAGAAAATAAAAAGTAGAAACAAGAAAAAGACTGGTAAGGAAGAAAAAATCTCCAAAGGGAAAATAGAGATGCAATACTAACTTTGAACTTAGACACTTCCCACATTGTAATCAAGTGACTTGCCAGCCAACCACACATGTATACCAGAGAAACAAGTGAGAATGAGACTGTGGGGAGCGTGGTAGCAGTTCTGCACTCACAGTACTTTATTTCATCTCATACTACATATCTCCGTGCAGCTGATACATTTACCAGCTGTATTTTTTACATGTTGCAGGCAACAGTTTGCCCAATAGCTTGCAGATAGTGCTTTGCTGGGGACAAAAAAAAAAAACCACCAAAACAAAAACCACAACAACAGTAATTAAAGGGTTTAATAATGTAGAAGCAGTTTTTGTACATGCACTGCACAGAAGATGATCTGTGAGGGTTTCATATGTGTACTCCTCAGTGACTCAGTTTTAGACAAATCATTTTCTGGTTTTAGATCAAAAAGGAAGTAATTAAATCCTTTCTTCTCCTTTTGAAATGCTCTTGAAATGTTATTTATCTTAGCTCCTATAGAAATAATACAGATATTCTGCTTCAGATTTCAAGGAGCACTGGATGTCATTGAAAAAAATAGGATGTTGCCAAGTATTTCCTGGCATTACTTAGGACTAAATAATATTGCAGTACATAGAATCACAGAATCATAGAAATTTTTAGGTAGGAAAAGACTTTTAAGATCTTCAGTTTCAACCATAATACTGCCAAGTCCACAAGTCCACCACAAAATCATGTCCCTAAGTGACACATCTACATATCTTTTAAATATCCTCAGGGATTCTTGATGCAAGCAGCTTCCTGGAAAGTCTGTTCCAGTGCTTGGCATCCCTTTCAGTGAAGAAATGTTTTTCTTAATATCCAGCCTAAACCTCCTCTGGAGCAACTTGAGGCCATTTCCTCTTGTCCTGTCACTTTTTACCGGGGAGAAGAGACCTACTCCCACCACGCTACAACCTCTTTCAGATATTTGTAGAGAGCAAGAAGGCCTCCCCTTCTCTCCAGGCTAAATACCCTCAGGTCCCTCAGCTGCTCCTTATAAGACTTGTGTTCCCAGACCCTTCCCCAGCTGCATTGCCCTTGTCTGGACTCACTCCAGCACCTGGATGCCTTTTTTGTAGTGAGGAGCCAAAAACAGAACATGGGACTCAAGGTGTGGACTCGCCACTGCCAAGTACAGGGGAACAATTGGTGCCCTGGTCCTGCTGGCCACACTATTGCTGATACAATCTAGGATGCCACTGGCATCCCTGGCCTCCAGAGCATGCGGCTGGCTCAAATTCAGCTGGCTAAAGCCACAATTAAATATTTCAGTACGTTTCATGTATTTATTTGCGTTTGTTTTCCTTCAAGCTTTATGATTTGAATGATGCCAGTAATAGAGGGGAAACATGTTTGTCTTTCTGAACTGTCACTGATGACACAGATAAGTAAAACGGATGTAGGTGTTTCTGTTTTGTTTCTTAATAATGAGGCTTTTCAAGTGTTTCAATAATGAAGAGTTTGACATTCAAAATCTTTGCATCTATTGCCCTCATCAGAATATACCATGAGGAAGAATGCCCAAGTCTTGTGCTGATAAGAAGCACAGGGATAATCTAAGAAAGACAACAGCAGCTAGGGAAAAAAAAAAAAAGAACAAATGTAATCCATCAGGTTTAGTGCAGTAAAACACACGTGGAGGATCACTTTGACCTACAAAAATATATTGCTGTCAGTGCAACTGGTGAGTGGCTAGACAGTGGAATGACAATAGAGCCCACAGGCCTCTCAAGTGCAAAAATGACAGAAGAAAGAGGCAAAAAATCAGTATTTGCTGGAAACTACTGTTTTCATCTGTGCATTTAGGCCAATGCCAACTATTCTACTCCCCTGCGTACCATTAGATTATTTGACTTGATCAATTAATCTAATTTTACTCTGCTTTGAGGAAGAGAAAATCAACTAGAGGAACGTATTGATGTTTCAGATATATTTGATTCAACCTTGTCTATCTACAACAAATTGCACATACTGGTTTTCTTGGGCTCAACTGGAATTAGACAAAGCATATCCCTTGCTAAGTGCCTCCAGCTCTTGGTAGGTGTGTGAATCAACAAACACACGTAACCAAAGGCAACCATCAAACCCCAGCTGAAACACAAAGAGCAGGTTTATTTCATTACCTCTGACAACTCCAGGCAGCAGAGACACACAGGGACGCACAGGCTTGCTTAGGTTCAGCTCATCCTGGAGGGCAGCAGAGGTGGATGAGGGGCACTCTGCACCTCACTATAGCAAAAGCTTCAGTTACGGCTTCACTGTCATGTCTGTGAGAGTGTGTTCTCTCTCTGCAGGAATTCTACTTCTCAAAACAGGGAGAGGTTGGACAACATTAGGCGTAAAAAAATGGGGTTTTCCCACAGTGACATTTTTAGCATCCTCAGCTGCGAGGTCATTTTGAGTAAAACTTTTCCCTCCTCTTTGACAAATTTTCCAGTTTTAACTCTCTCCTTCCAACACTAGGTAACATTCTGCTTCAAAAATAACCCATTCAGATTTTACTCTAGTTTGTTATCCAGCTACTGAAAACATGTCCTTTTCCTTCCTTGCTAGCCTGTTTTTTCCTCCTTTCTCTGAGCTTCTCTGTCACAAGGTCTCATACCCTTAAAAACACAAAACCTGAGAAAATACCTCCATACTGGTATGTATTTCAAATGTCCTACAGGTGACTGCTATGGTTTCAGTTGTCTGGTTCCACTGGGGTATTTTCACAGATATCCTCACCTTTATCCCAAGTAATACAATGCTGTTTGCATTCCCCAATGAAAACAGAATTCATAACCAACTTTGAACATTTTATGAACAAGTGCTGTGTGCTGAGAATCCTGATGGAAAAAAGCACAGCCACAAGCTAAGCTACAAGAAGAGGACTGGTTAGAAATAGAGTCTTAAATAATAAATCAGAAGATCACTTTTGCTAGGAATGGAAAAGAAATCTGGCATATGAAGACATGGAAAGGTACTGTCAGGAATAACATTGCTTAGACCTCCAACCTAACAATAGCACTGTCTTAAAAAGTTAAGAAAAAATTTTTGAGTGTTGGCTTGTAACCTTTGTGATAAGAAAAATATAGAAGTAGTGCATGGAGAACTGATTTAAAAATTAAAAGAAATCCTAGCTCAGCTTTACTCTCCCTTATTGCTCCAAAATTACTTGAATTTTAGTATAAAAGTGGTTACAATGTAAAATTTATTTCTTTCTAAGTGGAGAGCCAAAGCCAAAAATGAAACAATTCTCATCAAAATTTGTTTAGTTGAAGTGCATTTGTTCTATCAGAAACTGGATGAAAAATATATAATGAGCTGTATTTGCTCTCTTCCTTCACCACTGGGCAATACTGATATCCCTTCCTGCGCCCCAATAAAAGGGAGATGCAGCAGCTCCTCCAAAACTCCAACCACTAGAAAGCAGAGCAAGACTTGCAAGAAGAAGCCTTCCCTGTGGCAGAGATTGATCTTGAATCAGCAGCACTCATGGAAATTGCTGCTATATAAGAGAGTAGATAACAAAATGTTATCACTTTCTTTTAGATGCCTATATTACTTTTAGACTCCTGCTATTACACACATCCCTTTCTGCTGCTCCCCTTTGTCACCTTTTGCAGTCAGTAGGGAGGAACAGGAATTTTTAAGGTGTTTCTTCTGACCCATTTTAAATATTTGCATTAGGATGAGCTAAACTGTACTTCAGTACTGTCTTTCTTTAGGGTGAGCCATAGGAGTTCAGACATGGACATCTACATTGCACAACCTCACTGTAGACATCTGTAATTTGTCATATAAATCCCAGACAAAAAAGAAAACAAGACCAAGAGAGAAAAAGAGGGAAAAGGACTAAGAGAACAAATAATGCCAGAGTTACTAGTATGTGATGTAATCTAAAATTCAAATGCTAAGTAACAAATTTAAAGTTAAAAAAAAAAAGATAAAAAAAATAAAAAGTCAAACAGCATCTCAAAAAGAATTCAAATACCTCGATTCATCTGCACAAAGTGGGTCAGAAGAAGTATACTATCTTTTCCCCTCAATTTTAGACTGAAAGGTCAGCTAACTCACCACCACTGCAAATTTGTTCTGTGTGGTACTTCTGTTAGTGTCCTCATAAAAAATAAATTTCAAAATATATGAACTTGAAGAATGTTGATTTATCCTAAAAGAAAAAACTGAAACAATTTTTAAATGCATCTTCAGAGGTTTCTTTATTTTTGAAATTACTGTGAGCATTCTTTTTCCTAGTTTGCCCCCATTTCCTTCGGACTCGTTCTAAACAATTCTAAACAATTCTATCTGTTTTCATGCCTGTTAAGACACTCACAAGCACTAATTCTGGATGAAAGAAAAGGGGTTAAAACTTTATGCGCTACTGGTATAGCTGGACTCAAAGCCATCAACTCAGCAAGGGTTAAAGTGCAATTAGTAGATTTATAGATGAATTACAATTACTGAAATTAACAGATTTATAGATAAATTACAATTACTTCAGGGTTTTTTTTTCAATTTTCAAATTACCATGTCATACAAACCCAACAATTTGAAAAAATTCTTTTTCTATTTTTTTTCCAGAATAGGAAATAATTCAAACAACAGAGAGTAGAAAAGAATATTAAGAAAATAAACAATGCAGAAATCTTTCACTCTGTTAGTGAAAGAGACTACTTTTTTCCCTTGCAGTCTTTTGTGTCTTTTATACTTGATATGTTTCAGTACTTCAACTGTTGGTAAACATTTTCTTTCTCTAAGAGTTTTAGTATTTAGTTATGCAATACTGCACTTCAGGTAATCTTATTTGTAAATGAATCTGCAGGATTGATGTTAATATGTAGTTTAATTTGTTAGGCACAATCTTGAAAACTCATAAACTCACTTTGCATCCTTACATACTCATATATTGAAGAGTTATAATTTATAATAAACATCTGCTTTATAATACTGATGTGACAGAAGGCATTAGACAAGGAGAAAGGGCTTTCAGTGTGATACACCAAGCACAAATATGCACATGTATAAGCAAACTTTCAAATTATAGCTGAGTGATTTTCTTATGCCAGTCCAAGGATTATTAATACACATGTCAATGTCAAATTTAATAAAGCTGTTGCATTAATTGTAACTATGGTGTCTTGTACTAACACCTGTCAAGGTGTTTCTGGTGCAGAAAATCTTTGTCATGAATGAGCTAGACAACATAAATTATAAGTGAGCTAGCCTTTTACCTCAGGAGATCCAAATTCAAAAACTGCTTTTAGTCTCAAATGAGTTGTTTATCATACCCTACTGAACCTCCAAATATGGCACAGTTCTGCATGGGTGGAAATCTGGACTCAGGAGATGTGAAGGATTGGGATATTAGGCTGTATCACTAATCAAGATTGTGGTGTATTGGCAGAGACAAGTAGGGAAGTGTATACAGCAAAATCCAGCTCCTTCCCTCACAAGCCAGCACTATTCATATCTTAAATTCCATAAGCAGGATGTTTGTTAGCAAATTTTGGACAGAAAAATGAGATGCTGTTACTAATGACAGCTTTTGCAAATCAACCACATACAACTGTCAATGATATTCTCCCATCAGAAGCAATGGTATCCACGTGAACACCAGTCAGTGCTACTTATCTCTGAAAATGCTGAATATTATTGTTGAAGCCTGAATGCAAAGATCTATGAAGACTGCAATCCTATAAGTTTCAGTTTTCTACAAAACTGCTCTCATGCAAAATAAAATTATACAGAAGCATCTCATTCATGAAAAAAAAGGAAAAATTCCCAGTGGAAAGTCAATAAAAAGTATTTTTATGCCAAGAATATTATATATTAATATCTCTTTGCAGGAATTGCATCCATTTAAATTTAATTCATCCAATTTTCACTGAAGGTAAGACACCACGGTGCTAGGTGTGTGGAGAATCATGACTCACGTTCATCTTTACAAACATGCAAAGCCAGCTAAGGGAACCTCCTGCCATGTTCTTGCATACCTCATGCAGCACCCATGGAAGGATGGCACTATCTTTCATCAGTGAGCAGAAGACTGAAGAGAAGGGTGCTGGCAGCATCCACATGAACTTTAGTGACCGTGCTGAAGCCACATTCCACCTTGAAGGTCTCATCATTGCACATTCTTTTATACACTGGGCTTCGCTTTTCTGACTGGGCTTCTGTAATACACCTTTAAGAAATTCTAGGCTGAAAGTGGAGGTGCAAACCTTCAATTTAACTGTAAAATGTTTGTATTTTTAGAGCAAAGCAAGGAAACCCTTTTTTGCACAGGGACAAGTTGTCACGTTTCGAAGCCCCAGGTTAACTTTCAGCATCCCAAAGAAAGATCTGCAAGGAAAGCAAGAAGCAAACAACACACCCTCAGCAAACAATGGGCAAGATGTGGAGGGTGGATACAAGTCAGAGTGACTGTTCAAACATACCACAATAAATCTCAATTCCTCTATCAGCAAACATTAAATATATATCTCTGCAACTTTACTAGAACTGTCTGCTGGAAGATAACAAACAGGAGGGGAGAACCATTTTACTGTTCCTGTCTTCCTAAGGGAAACATCCCAGCTGAACAGACTGAGATCTCCAGAACTAAGAAAGATGAAAGAGCCTACTCAGCAGGTGGATTTTTATTATGAGGGTTTAATGCAGTAAAGCAACCCCATGGGAAAAGCAGGAAAGGTATAAATCTGAGTTTTGCAGTATCCAGATACCAACAGAGAAACCTAGATGGCAAATTTTTGTCTTTCTTTATCAATAAAAAAACTGCCTCATTTTGCTATTAAGTAGGTATTTCATTATATTAATGTATGCTGGACTTTGTGTAGTACAGAAATTTCCAAATAGCAGTGTTAAATAAAAAAGACTAGTGATATTACAAAAACTTTTTACAATTGCAGAATTGCATGTTATTCAAGAGCTATGTTATGAACTAGCAGTCCAGTAAAAATATATATTTCATAAAAGACCTAATACATATTTAAACAAATAAACAATTAATACTTTAGAAGGTAAATGTATATTCAGCTATTTATTGAAACAGCAATCAAATTTCAATCTCCTTTAAAAAAATAAAAACAATATCTGCACAAACTTACACAGAAATGAATATGAAAACAAATTCAAAGGCCACAACTCCTTAATAATAAGCAATAAATAAAATTCCAAATGAAGACCAGATAATGTGCTTACTCGTGTTTACTATGGAAAAAGATTGTATAAGAAAAACAAGTTGTAATTCACATGCTCCTGTCTGTGTTTTGTAGCTGGCTTATTCTTCTGCAACAGCACAGACCAATAGCCAATGTTTTGACACACTGATTTTGTAGTGGAGTAAGAAACAGAGAGTGAATAAGTAATGTGTAATCGGTAAATAAAAAGCACAGAGACTTTAGGGAATACAGATCACTCCATTCAGACTAAGTTTTCTGAAGTTTATTTATTTATGTTTATATTTACATTTTAAAAATCAGCATTAGAAGGCTAGAGATACACCCATATCCACACATATATTTCTGTCTGTCTTCTACCTAAACAAGAACATGTAACTACGATTTCTATCTCAAAGAGAAACTGGTAATAGAGCCAGATTTTTCTTTGATAATCTTGGTTTTTGTGAAAATGTTCAGAATCCTGCTTTTCATAACAAAGTAGGAAATTAGCAAGAAATAAAGAAATTTAAAATTTATTAAACATTGCTTTTGGACACAGTTGTTAGTGCTACTTGCAAGCAGAATTTTTCTCAAAAGCATTTAATCTTACCCTTTCTTCAAGCTGCACTCTCAGGATTTGTTCAAAATACATCTGATCCTTGCTTACAGCCTTGCTTATCTGCTTCTCTGGAGTTGCATCTCCCTCACAGAGATACACACCTTTAAAAACAGTAACTAGCAAAGCTCCTTCATCCATATGGGCACATTCATGTGTTCTCAGTGCTTTGGATAGTGACAGGTGGCTGAATTTGGGGGAAAGCTACTGTTCCAACTAGCTGGTTCCATAAAGGGTCATAACTATCAATTATAATTATCTTAAATTAGCTGAAAGTGGATTTTCACTAATGAAGAAAAGACGGAGATGTAAAAGTACACTTTAAAACTATTAATGCAGAGCTCTAACATTATGGGAATACTGCATTTATTACAGGTGGGAGAGACCAAAACAAAAAACAATTCGAGAAGTTTGACATTCTCCTTCAAGGAACAAAGAAAAGCTCAAATTTAATAAAGGTCAATCAAGAATGAATCCAGCTCATTGTTCTAAGATCATACTGTCACTAGAATGGCCACTAAGTGAGTACACTCCGTGGTCATTAAAGAGAAAAAGAGATCAGGAGTTTTTACTGAAATATAGGTAAAAAGAACTAGGTGAGTCTTTTAGAAAAGTAAAAAGAAAACAATACTGAAGTATTTAGACAACACAATTTATTATATATATCAAAAATATTTCTGGTAGATATTTTTAAGTAAAAAGCCTACCTTAGTTCATTTACTGTCTTTTGATTCTAATGTCACAGAATGTTCTAAGAGTCAGAAAACTCATGTTTTGATCTAGAGGGAAAAAAAAGCAGAAGAATATTACCTATATCTCTGGAAAGCTTTGGAGAAAAACAGAGCAACAGATTTCAAATTAAACAATCAAGAATGCAGATTCCTGGGACTAATGAACGTGGAAAACATTGCAAGTGATAAAAGGTTATGAGTTTGTTTTTGACGTGAGGAAGTCTGTGATCATCATGCCAGCCCAAAATGGCAGGGAAGAAATACAAGGAGTCCTTGAAATGGTAAAGTATGAAAGAATATTTTTAATGAGAACAGGAGTGCTTCTGTGGAAAGAAAGTAAAAGACAGATATTTGCAAACCTTTGTGAACACTTTCAAAGATCTTAAGAAAAGAGTCCCTAGTCCAAAGGTGCTTTGGCAGTGAAAAGGAAATTAAGTTGTCTCCAGATTCACATCCAGTCTGATAAGAGCAGTCTAGCCCCAGTCGCCCAATGAGCCATGATCCTGAATGAAACCCACATGTCAGTACGGTCAGGCACAGGAGAAGATTCCGTGCAGCCTTAGAAACAGGATATGGCATGGCTCACCTCTTTAACTGCAACACACCAACCACATTTGAAAACAAATTGTTTGTTTTGACATGAATTGTTAAAACTTAGGCATGTGAAACTCCAGCAGACAGGATCTCCCCCTGGAGGTGTTCACAAGCATCTACTGCCTTTTAGTCACTTTAGGGAAGTGAAGCATGCATTTTTAGAAAACTTGTTCACTAGCTGCTAAAATGCAGTTGCCAGTAATGTCACTAAGCTGTAGTAAGTCGATCCCATTCCCTAAATATAAACCTTTTTTTTTTTTTTATTACGGCAATCAGGTCTGCAAATCAAATACAGGTCTAAGAAAGATTTGAGGGTTGTATACTCTCTCTCCAGAAAAATTGACAGGAGTGACGTAGTACTGATTAAAGTGTAGTGGTACATCAAACTGAATTTATAACAAGTACCCTAGAAAGTATGGAGATTGTGATCCTCATAATAATTTCTCAGAAGGGGAAGCTGCAGAAAGTTGCCCTAACTCTTAAGATTGGAATGGTTATCACCTGTCACTAGTCTTACCTAAAATCAGAGCTCTCAGTTGCATGTGAAGCTCTTTAAAGATACCACACATGGTGAACTCCAGGGTAACATAAGAAAAAAATGTTGAAAAAGATATGTTAAGGCCATTTAGGCCTACCAAAACAAAAGACAATGTTTGGAAACAATATCAGTAAGCTAAATGTTAGTGTTTACCTCATGCAACAAGAGCAAAAGCCCTGCTAGGAAAAGAACTCGTAATTGTGACAGGAGGAACAGCACGTGGAACACAAATCAGGCACAGATTTATTCATGTTAACTGAAGAAATTCGTTGCTCCTGCACTTATAGTCTCATTTCCCTGAGGCAACTTTGCAAATGGATATTACAGCTGACTCCATGGTTATGTGTACTGTACCCACTCCTGCCAAACATACTACGCTTAACACAGTTACATCTAAATATGGACAGGAGGATTTTGGTCACAGACAACAAAAATCCTTGCAGAGGAGTTAGATGCATCCATACACATGAGGGTAAGCAATTTGCAGAGTCCAGATCTAAAGGTGTTACTTCCTGTTTTTTGACTGTCTTTATTTTTAAAAGGTCAGACAAGTGTTTTTTCAGTGGTGGCTGGAAAATATCTGAAAATACAGCTCAAATTCAAAAAGCTTGTGAAATCAGCCTCTGATCATCTTATAATTAACTTGAAGGATAACATCAGTGAAGCATTACATCTTGACAATTTATTTTTTATGAGAATTAATTATTAAAAAAATGAAAACAAAATTGTCTTTCATGTAAGAAACTTATAGTAAAAAAATTGCATAAGGATGCAAGGGCAAATTCAAATAAAGAAGTGATAAGAATGGCAAGCTGCCAACAATTAATGTAAAAGTTAAATGAATCTTGCACATAACATCTCTTGCACCTAAATAGTTTTCCAATTAATTGTTGTTCATCAGACAGGATGATAGAATGGGTGAAACTTTCTCAATTTTCCCAAGAAGGAAATAAGGAATGCTGTCTGCCATCTTGTCTTAGATGCTTTCAGCAAGGGAACAATTTCATCAGAATAAGTCAAATAAGAAATCATGCTATCTATATGAATAGGATAACTGGGTTTTGCCAATAGCACTTTCATATCTCCAGAGAAACTTGCAAGTACAAATTATGACTGAGCAAACCCTGTAAGGCAAAAAAATTAAGATGAAAAATGAAGTTATAAGCAAATTTAAACTACACAAGTATTGCTCAAGTGAATATGTTGAATTTAGAAAAACTAAGATACTTGAGTGTATTTTTCCATTTTGAAATTAAAATTGCAATGAAAAATGTTAAGTTGAACTTGTAAAATGTACATATCTGAAAAAGGGAAATACCTTCATTTTCAGCACATAATTTTTCTTTTTTTCCTGAAAATAAATTTTCAGAACATTTCATTTTACTCAGACCAAAACTAAAACATTCAGCTTAAAATGAAACACAATGCAGTTTTTGGAATGTTGTGATTTAGCCACAAAACTAAAAGAAAAAAGGCAATGTGAAGGTTTCATACTCACCCTTTTTTTATTTAAGTTGGAAATGCTTTGGTAGGCACTACACTTTTCAGGTGCTCACAACACATAATGAAAGTTATATTACTCAAGATGAAGTAATACAGATGTAACTTTTACTATGACATGAGTGAAGAAACTCTCTGCTGACCGTCCTGTTTTAAGACAAGTATGTGCTTGATGAACCTCCCAGCACTAACATTCAGCAGATAATGTTTCCAGGTATTCCAGTATTTCACCAAAAAATATTAGCAAAATCTTAGCTGTTTCATCATGTAAGGAAAATTTAGAAGCCATTGGTCAACAGCATGAGTGAGCTAACTAAATACTTTCTAAGTCGCCCCCCAGTACTAGAATAAGGAGGCTGCTTTTTTGTGAAACTTTTCACCCTCAATTTCAGAGCTTTAAAAGCAAAGAGGAGAGACTGGAGCAGTGTTCGACTGTGTGGACAGTAATGTGCATTGGGTAACTGCAGGATCATTGGTGGGACTATATGTGGCACAAAAGTCATGCCTCACCTACATGCTAAGATTTCACAAATATTGTCGCTGAAGTTCTTTTAATAATATGTATCCTTCTTCTCAGAATTCATCAACACATGGGAATACAATAGCATTTTTTAATGCAGCCTACAGAATGTAGGATGACTTGTCCTCAGGAGCAGAGCCTAAGGTATAAATCAATAGATCCCTGCTAGTGTGATCAAGAGCCTATCTTTCAAAAATACCAGGAAAGAAAAGACCCCACACACGCAGAAACAGTATTTGCAGCTCTCCATCAGTGTTGCAGACACTGCTCCCCAAGGCTTCCTCAGGTTTTAAACAAAAAGAAAGGCGGATCAATAACACAATGATAAAAAAAAATTGAAAGGGTTCCTCTCTACAAAAATAAACCCCAACATATTATTGTTATTGTTGCTGCTATTTCAGCTATTATTAAAGATTGTGGATAATGCTTTTATAATGGATTCTGAAGGGTTAACACAGAAAGACCTTACCTATTCTATCAGCAAACAAGGGGTACAATGGAAGACTTAATGAAAGCGTGTTTTCATTTACCAAATAAAGTTTAATTTCCAGTTGTGTCAAACCTTAAACTATGTATTAACTGACTGGGGGGAAGGTAACATTACTGTAATGAGAATTTGGTCTGTGTATTTTCCTACCTGCAAGCCTGTACTTCACACAGGTTACACTTCATCACATATTTAGGACAGAAGTGCACATATCTGTCTAAATAGAAACAAACTTTACCTATGTTTGTGGCACTCTCAAGGTACCAGTTATCCCAACAAATAGCAAAAGAAATATAAAAGCCCAGGTGGTATTTTACCCTGAAGCATTGAACAACTTACTCTAGTCAGTATGAAAATACAGACCAGTCTATTGAAGCAGTCAACAACAAATCAGGACATTTCAGGCATGTCTCCAACAAGCAATGGAGTGTGGTATGAAAATGCTGGAATAGCCTCATCACTGAGGCTATCTGCTAGCAAGAAGGGGTACAGAACTATCAACAGAGCACATTTTAAACCTATCTAGCTCTGCTGAGAAGCTGGGATTGCTGGCTCAGTCACAGCTGTCACTTGCAGCACTGCTTTGGGTATCTGAGCTCATTCCTTGGCACAACTCTGCTCTGCAGGATGACACACCAACTACATGAGTTCCATTCAGGGAGTATCTCCAAAGCCAACATGTGGAATTGTTTCCTGTTTTTATAATTGACCCTGGAGAAATCTTGAGTGTGCTCTCCCAGTCACTATCATTTGCCACACCATGCAATAGTTCCCTTGTGCTTTTTTCCTCGAGACAACTACACACATTACCCCAAACCACATTTCTTGCAGTGTACAGCTCTTGGCAGACTATATCTTTAAATGGTAGCCTTTCCATACAAAATGCAATTGCTGATTTCTCTGAAAGGTATCATGCATAAAGAACAAAGATAAAAATACATGCTTAGATTTTTTTTTTCTTGCTTGCTTTATAGATTTAGCTGTGAAAAAACACAATATCTACATGCCTGGACTTTAGAAAGATGAAGGCATTCAGAAACATCCCTTTCTTCCATGTTTCTTTATGGATTGCCTCTAGACAGCACCTGTACACTATTTACTGTGAATGCATTCTGCAGGTGTTTGTCTCTTCCTGTACCTTGCACAAGAGTGTGGATGCCTTAGAGAATCCTGGACTGAAATCCAGGGTCTGAGGCATAAAAGTTAGGCATTGTAAAGCTCAACATTATGTCTTTCTTTTTTTTTTTTTTTTTTTTTTTTTTTTTTTTTTTTTTTGTTTTGTTTTGGATTGAGCTTTCTAGCCCCAGGCATGTTCAGTCTGCATCGATGCCTAACATTTAAGCCATTGCAGCATCTCACACAAGACCCTTAGAGCATTTCCCCTCCACAGCTTTTATTTCTTGCCCACAGAATTCGTATTCTGTAACCACAGCACATAACCCTACGCAGGGCATTGTCTGACCTCAGCCACGAAGAATTCAACAGAACATTTGCACTCCACTCTGCAACACCCTCTTGACTTATTTCTTATGCTTTTGAAAGATACAAGGTAGCAGATGATTAGGAGTAAAGCAGAAAGAAAAATAAAATCTAGGAGGCATTTTTTTCATTCATTTAAGATTTCACCAGGAATGAGACAAAATTTTACCTTGTGCTTCTGAAATTGCTGTTGCTTGCACTAAAAGAATTATGTGTGGGTATGTAATTACCAAAGCTCTGCCTCGCTGTTGTTTCCCAGGACTGTGAAATCAATACATACTTTCTGAAGCAGTAGTTTTGAAACTTAAAATGTGAATTTCTTAGTTTATATTTTTCCCAGGTTTCAGATATTCTTTTGACTGTGCTTCCCCATTCTCTATTTTGTTAAACAGAAAAAAAAGGAATCTTCAGATTGTTGAGAACAATACATCATAATAATTCTAATCTGCTGTTATTGAGGAGAAACTACAGGAATTTTAATCTACAGTGTATCAACATTATACATCAAAACACCTCCTTCAAAGCAGTTGCATTCTATCATCACAAAAAAAAAATCTACAAGCACTATCACACATCATGTACAGGTAAGAAATCTGAATATTAAAGCTTTTATATTGTAGTCACATTGTATGCAAAACAGCTGCTTGAAAGGTCTCAGTATCCAATGCATTTACTTTTCCAATAAAAATATTCATACATTAGTCATATGATCTAGTACAGAGAATACTTTGTCTTAACACAAAAGTCTGAGGTGTAAAAACTACATTAAAAGAAACAGTTTACCTCATTACAGCTTCTGTACACATTTCAGACAAGCATATTAATCCTATTTACAAGCACTAATGAAAAGTTTCAGCACTTCTGTAAGACAATAAGATATATTTCTACTAATATAGACAGGGACTGTGAACTGCAAAACCAGAAACCAATAGTAGATCGTAAATTATTATTATTGTTGTTGTTATTGTTATCATCATCATCATCATCACCATCATCACTAAATACAGATCCCATTTGATCCAGATATTTGTATTCTTGCTACAGCTAAATTCAGATCTTGGATTCATATTTCTTTTTGCCAAGATAAATAGTGTCCTGACAAGATGACCCTATACTATGATCAGTAGGATCTTAGGGCATTCTTGCTCCAGGAGGTCATTGGTAGTAAACAACAGCTGGAATAATGGAAGAAACAAGATCTGGAGACACTGTTGGTTTTCTGCTCTCCTCCTCTCTTCTCTTCGCTCCCACCCTCTTGTTTGTCTCTCTCTCCGCTCTTTGACCACTTTGTATGATAAATGTATTCCAACAGAAATGTACAATCAGAAACAAAAAGAAGCAGAAAAAAAAAGGAACTAAGAAAAGAAAAGATGACAATTCAGGCCCATAAGGAGATAAGCATGAGAACATTCCCTAAGTAAAGGATTTTTAGCCCGTTCAGGAAAAACTGGAAAGTAATCCATTTTAAAAAGATGTAAACTAAAAATGTTTCATGATTGGAGGCCAAGATTGCGCCTCCTTGGTCCCTTCCCTTGACTGATCAAGCTGGAAGACAAAACTGAAGCATACCATGATCCTCCTTCAAGTTCAAATTTCTTTCATACAAGAGCAAGGGCATGAAGAAGAGGCAGAGAAAATGTTACTTCAAAGTTGGAATGACAGTGCAGAAGACAGATTTATCAGGGTGAGAAGCACTATTATACTCCTCAGTGTAGAAAAGCACAAAATGATGTTCCGTACGTTGCAATGCATGGTCCAAGCTTTAATGGAATTTATGCATCTCAGATAAAAATCCTAAATTATAAAACAAATCCTCTGAAAAGGTTTATGTATACAGAAAAATGGTGCATGAGTTTTCTCAATAATTTAAATTCAAGACCGATAAAATAAAAAATATATTGTTAAATTTCACAGGATGGCTGGTGAGCGATTCAGAAATTTTAGAAATGCCTGGGTCTGGTTGGAATGCAGTTAATTTTCTTCACAGCAGCCCATACAGTTCTATGGTTTTTATTTGTGACAAAAACAGAGCTGACAGAAAAGCAATGTTTCACCTGTTGCTGAAAAGTGCTTGCACAATGTCAAGATCTTCACTGCTTCTCACTCTGACCTACACAGCAGGTGAGCTGAGGTGTGGGCAAGAAGCTGGAAGGGTGCAGAACTGACCCAAACTGACCAAGAACATATCACAAACCATACAAAGTCATGTTCAGCAGTAAAACTGTGGGAGGGAGTTCTTCCAGTGCAGCCATTGCTGAGAGACTAACTGGGCATCAAATTCCTGATGGGAGGCAGTGAGTGATGGCCTTTGCATCACCTCATGTTTCCTTCGGTGTTTTTCCCATCACTTATTAAACTGTCTTTACCTTGACCCACAAGTTTTTGTCACATTTACCCTCTGTCTCTTGCTCCCATTCCGCTAAGGATGGGGATGACTGAACAGCTGGGTGGATGCCAGCTGAGATCAGTTCAACACAAGATAATATGTGATAAACCAGCAGTAGAGATGAAAGATAGAGCAGCTGAAATGTAAATGCTCAGGCATCCCAAAGAAGCTCTACAGAAAGCAACAGGCACGTCATCCAAAAGGCTAAGCTCAACAAAGTGCAGAGCGAAGGCTGCAAGGAAGACTTGAGAGCTCAGTGGAAAAGCTTTAGAAATCAGTCTGCTAAGTCAAAAAAGTAAGTATTCATACAAAGGGGTTTGGGGTTTTTTTTTGCATATATATCACAGCAATGCAGTGGAAATTAGCAAAAATAAATTATTTACATAGCGTGGACTATCATCAACTGCAAAGACAAGATAGTAGAACATATAGGCAATTTAAGGGCAGACAGCAAGTTCACTAAATGAAGATTTCCTTAGCATTACATGAGTGACAGAGACTGTAGTCTGGCTAATCTTTAAAATCATATATTTTCAATAAAATCTGCAAGCACAAAATCAAAGAAATTGGTTGGAATTTCAAGTGTCTTATTTATCACAGGAATAATGTTTTCAGATAAAAGAAGTTAATTTAAAAATTTAGTAGAGTCGGGCTGAGAGCAGGGATTCAGTGTAATCAAAATTTAAAAACACAGAAACCCCAAACACACAGAGCAGGCAAACCCACATACTTGTTTGCCAAAGGTTAGCATGTTTTAGAAAACCTGAAATGTTTTTTTCTATATTACACATGAAGATAGCTGAAGCAGTGTTACTGGAAGAGCACCTTTCTTTCAAGATATCAAGTGGATTAGAAGAGAAAGAGTATACAAGGAGGAAGGACCAATAAGGATGGGATAGATAAAGACATCTTTGTGAAAGTCGGAGAATACATGGGGGCTAAGGTAGTGTGGTAGATACTGAAATGTCAGGCAAAAACCATGTTTGAATAGACTCAAGCTATTTGAATGAAACACAAAATGTCCTCACTGCCAAATGTCTAGAGTCATTAAATATTGCATAGGCAAAAGCAAAAATTAAAAATTACAGGGAAAAGACCTGGTGCCAAATTCCAAGATTCAAAAGACAGATATTGGCAAGTATTCCTGAGTTGCAAAAGTGTTGACCTCACCACATTCTGCTGATGTTCCCTGAAATGAAAATTAATCCAACTTCACCATAGCTGATGTTGGAAAGACACAGTATTGTAGAGGGTATAGCAGACCCCAATTTTAAGTTCTTTTGCATGATACAAGAGTCAAGGAAATCAGTCAAAACTGCATAAGTACAAAATGACTTCATGGTGAGCCATACTCACTGCAACATAGGTCACATAGAACTGGTTTTTTCCCCAGCACTTCAAATCTAAAAAAGTAAATACGAAGTTAGTAATGTCTATACCTGAGATACTAATTACTCAAAGACTACTAGTAATTAAAAAATGCATTTATAGTGAGAGAGAAACAACCTGTGTGTGCAAATCTTTGAATCTACTGTTGAAAGAAGAGATCATATCACAAATAGTTCAATCAAACATACCAATTAAACATATCAAGACACAGATATGTGCAAAGAAACTGTTGTCCCTGTGATGCTAGTGAGATGGGACACAGGGCAATACTCATACAGATTACTAGTATCACCCAAATCCAAAAAAGTCAAAATAGAAAAAGAAATTCTTGTAGCAGTGTTTGCATGCAAAAAAATTAAACAGTATAGTGAAAGACAGATAAAATATTCCAGTAGGAAGTGCCCATAAATCACTTGGGAGTGCTTTTTAAAAAACACTGTCAGTCACAGAAATCCTTTAGACTATGCTACTGAAACTGCAAAGTGTAAGCATGAAAGAGACTGACAAATACATTGCTGATTTCTTATCCAGAGCAGCCTTGCAGTGCACAACTACAGTAACTAAACAAGAATGTGAAATCTCTAGCCTGATATTAATGCAGAAAATGCAGAGAGACAGAAGCATCAGCTAAGTCTGCAATGTGCAGTTTCAAGGTAGGGGCTACAACACATCTAAGAACAAATGATACAAGTCATAGATTTACAAGTGCTTGCATTTATCATTCTGTCACACCCTGTCAGGACAGCCAGACACTGTGGGAAAAGCCTTGTCTGCTTCTCAAGAATACTGGAACTGCCCAGATGAGCTGAGAAACCAACACAGCATCATATATAAAATCAACTACATCATAAACCCAAGGTCAGTAAAAATAAATTCCCTAAGGTACACACTGAAGTCCTACAGGAACAGTGTCCCACTCCTCCATAATGCAGTGACACTGCATGGTCTGCACTAAGCCAAGACATTTGAGATCTCAGAAATAGCTTTGTCATGCTTATGATGACACAGAAGCTAGCCTACAGGACACTATGCTTGCTACAGGTTTTTAGTCTAATGGTGGTATTGTACAAAAGACAATGAAGTCAAACAGCATCTCAGCAGGCTTTGGAACAGACCACAGCATAACTATAACTTGGTATTTTGTTTGCAAGTCAGCATAGATTATTTTTTCATTGTAGAAGGCTATTTGGACATGAGTGACAAATTTCAGATCCTTTCAGGTAATGTTTCGTGTTTGTAAAGGCACGTAATGTAGAAGCACAAAATCCTATTACAATCACCTGAAATATAACCAGCTCAGCCAAGGAAGTCCCTAAGACTGTTCATCTTAAAGAATAGATCTGCCTGTTTTACAGAGGATAGATATTCTTCAGTCTCCAGACTGGTGTGTTGACAGGCCACTACCAACTCCAGTGGAAGTTTAGATACCTGGTGCACATATAGCTGCATAGATACTTTACACATAATTTAGGATTTTTAACCTTTAGCTGAAGCACACACAAGTGGCATATTCACATCACCTAATTTCAATTATCTAGAATTTGGTATGCAGCCAAAGCATGTTGCCAACTTCTTTCCATAGTCAGCAGAAGAGAACTAAACCATTCCAGAGGCTGATTCATCAAATCTACTGACACCTCTCCCAAGATCTCATGTGCCTATTCAGTGATGCTTATTTCTCCCCACTGACTTCAGAGGCAGTTTACTGAAAGAGACTAGGAGAAGGACTAATGCGAAGTGAGACAAATCCCTCCCCCTCCACAAACAATACTATAGTCACTCTCAATTTTAGGCATTGTATCTTGTATGATATATAAATACATCAGAGAAGGAGCAAAATAATTTTGGTTCCCTACCATCCTCTGTGCCCAAATGCTCCCAGGTGGGATGTGAGGACTTTCCCCCATGAATTGCACCTTTCTAAGCAGGAGAAAGAAGAGTACTGTTAAGAGGATCCTAGGAAAAAAAAAATAAAGCACAAGGAGAGGAGAGTGTGTTATTGAGCCTTGATGGCATGAATTGTCAAATTCACTAGGGAGACAGGTGCAGAGAAAGATGTTCAGGGAAACCACATCAAAGAGAATCTAACATTCCATGCTGGGAATCAGACACTTAGAATTCACTAATTGAAACATTCTTTCATTCATTAGAAATGGATAAATGGTTTGCAAAGGTTTATTAACTAAAATGGTTAGTCATTTTTTAAAGATTCAAACAGAATAGTAGGGAGCTTGTATCTATCAATAGTAACTTCTAATGAGCAGATTATTCCCATCTATACAGTATTTATTAATAGTTTACCAGAATATTATGGACATTAGTACCATCTGCTGCAGATAATTATAACCATGTTGATAGGTGTTTGAACTGATTATAAGACACATACAAATCAGTTAGACTTCATTATAAATTATTAACCAATTTAAAGAATCATTTTGTAAACTCAGAACAAACTATTCATAAATGTATCTTTATTTAAAGGATCACAAGCTTCAATTGTTTTTCAGGATCAGATGATATACATTTAAATGTATGTTTTGCAGTTAAGAAAGGCTACCAGCCTAAGTGATTAGCATTTTAAAAATATGTTAGGGTGACACAATTAATAAAAATTGCCACAAATACAAATAAAAAGACTGAATTATGGAATAGCTTTTCATGATATGTACAATCTGGTATGCTGCTCATTTAAGTGATTGCCATGACTAATTTATGATCACATTTAGCTTTTGCTGGCATTCAGAAAAATATGCTATCAAAATTATACAAATTAAGTGCATAAAAATTGTCTAGGTTGAGACTATTTATGACAAGTTTTGTTCTGAATTGAAAAAAAATAAAATCTTTAGATAAATTACATCATGAGATCAGTAAAAAAATTAGGGTTTTTGATAGAAACACTGAGAACAATGGCAGCATAAATGAGAAGCACTGGAATATCCACATCTTTGGAAGGAAATGTCCGTGTACAGCACATGCTGGTACTACAGACAGGCACGGCTTAGCTGAGACATTCTCGGTGCTTTAGCTGTTTACTTAGGCAGCAACAGAGTTCTAAGAAATAGTTGCTATGCCAACCCATCATAGGACTATATATATATATATGTATGTGCACATTCATGACCAGGGCTTATTTTGAGAGCTCTGTTACCCTTTCTTCCAAAAGTTTAAATATACTACTGCTGTATGGTTTCCATTAAGGCAAAACTCTGTTGTCTGTGTACCACAATGCACAGCCCTGATTTTTTCAAAGATAGGGCGTGGAGTATCTGGAGTAACATGAAGATATTTCAAACAACAAGCAGGCCTTTGACGTCACATTTCTACAATCACTGAACAGACTGTTCTATTTGCAAGCCTCTAAAGATTTGGTGTTCAGATGATAAAGGGCACTGCTTTTTATAATCTATTATTAACTGTCATGTGTGTATTACTGCAGGAGTTCTCTGAAGAGAAAGCAAAGCATGGTTTGGTGGTACGATGATGAAGTGCTTTTTTGTACTATTTACTAGAACAATTTTCCAAATTAACTCCATCCAGCCGGTCTTCTTTTAGAAATACAGAAACAAGGCATAGTAACTTACCTCTGGATCTTAGAAGCAATGTCTTCAGGTAAAAATGCATTTTAAAAGAATTAAAAATCATAGAGGGAGCTCTTTAATTACCTTATTCTGTTTATGTCACTTTAGGGGCTTTTTTTTTTAAATGCATTTGAAAGTTCAGTCTATTTATTTTGTAATTATTGGATGACTACATGCAGCACTGCCATTTCAATTAGATTTTGATGGCTGATAAAACCATTGTTGACAGCAAGTACACAAACCAATGAAGGGAAACCAGATTAGCAATGTTTGTGTCATTGCATTTAAATAAAACTAAATGTTCTGGCAGAAATATGATCAAATCCAAAGAGAAAAGAAAAACAGTAAATGGCATGGAAGGGATGGGATCATGTCAGAGATAATAATCTTTCTTTAGACATCTGGATTTTCTAAAGGAGGGTTATTTCCTTTGGAGACTTAATTTTAATTCCTGGAGAGTGTGGCCATTTCTTTTTCAGATTAGAAACACAAAAACATTTATACATGTCTTCTAACAAGAGTTTTGCAACAAGACAGACTTCTTGAAATGTGAGAAAAGCAAGAAGATAGGAAAGATTTCCATGCAGATACAGAGAGCTCAACCCACTAGAATTGATAAGGCAAGAACAGCCATTGTGATAAATTCCAAAGGTTAAAACATTCTGTCTATTCTAAAGATCAATATAAAGGGGAAAGGAGAGGATGAGTGTGATAACACCATTTAAGAATGATTATATGCTTGCCAGATGAGAATCTGCATCAGAGAGTTGTTCTTTTTAAAAGAGAGGAGCATTGAAGCAGCTGTCTCTTGTGTCTCTCCAGTTGAAATGAATGACATATTTTGAATTCATTCAAATGTCTATAGAGAAAATACCTGAAACTAGTGGACAAGAAAGAAAATTATACATTAAATTCTCTGAATTAAATGTGTTACAGCAGTGCTGCCACAGGCTGAATGCAGTTCTCTGCTCAGTCTCAAAGCCTGATTCAGGTCAGTGGGTTTTTTGTTGATACAGGGTCGGGGTTTTTAGTATTTCTCTAGGAAGCAACAGATTAAGCCCATTTTTCAGTGGAAAAACTTCATTTTAAGGATTTGAATGTTTTGTTTGTTCAAGAAATCTTACATTTCTTGGTGAAAATCTATTTCAAAATCTGAGAATACTTAAAATTCATTTCCTTTGTGTATGTCTCACACAATTTCATTAACTCCTAGGCTTTTAGACTTTTTTCTTCACACAATTTCTGCACATCATTATCCTTTTTCTTACTCTCCTTCCATGAGACAACATAGGCTTTACAATTCACATCCAGAAGGGATCTTACTCTTGTCTTATCTAGGTCCGTACTGTATTTCACGGATCAAGCCAAAACCAACTCACAGTTACAATATGTAGATGTGCCTCCTCACCTAGAAACTGTAACACAACTTTGGGGAGCATTAAATAGAAAATATACTGACTTATGTCTCTCAATAGCACAAATTGTGAGCTTAATTGCATGATAAAAGGTCCAAGACTCTTGAAATTGCTCCACCCCAAAACTGAGTCTTCATTTGAGAATCCTGGATGGAGTCTGCTAAAATGCAAGTAGGAAGGACCATTCAAGCCTTCCAGTTCAAAATCAACATCCAAGGTCTACTGCAGCTGTAGATGTTCCAAGAGACAGAAGATCTAACTCAAGGGGCACATCATATCTCCTATCTGGCCTGCTAGAGCAGGTTCAGACTGTGCCATAATAACCAGACATCCTGCAAACATGCTAAAAACCTGCACCTTTGGTTGTCAACAACATCATGGTACTACAGTTCAGAGTAGGGCAGGCAGTGATAATTTCTATTGCAGAAGTATTACATGTCTTTGAGGTAAGGAACAGACAGCGCAGACACTGAATTAGTGGAGAGGGAGAAGGTGGTTTTGATTAGCTTTGACCTTGAGAATCTTGAAGTCGGGATGGCTCCCAGGGTAGCTGCAGAGCAAGAGTAGCAGAAAGGGGGCAGTTCGGAAGGACATCTCAATCCACGTTACAAGAAAACAGTCAAATAGATATTCACAATTTAGCCAATATCATCAGAGTGTCTATATCTACCCTTAGTTTCTGCTTGACCTTTGAAACTACTATTAAAGGCAAAATTCTAAAACAGTGTTGAAATTTCAAATGCGATCTTAAAGGAATTGCAACTTTTAGGCTTAGCACTACTAATCTAATCTTTATTAGACTAAAAAGTAATGAAAACTTTTGTATTTTTTGCATTTTTTTTAAATACAAAGGAAAATCCTCCCTACAGTACATTCCATCAAATGGTCAGATTCCAAACAGCATGCAGGACTCATCCTAAAGGAAGAATACAGTAAATCAACAATGGAGCAGAATTACTGCAACAGAGGGACTGGGGATTTTTTTCCTCCTTTTTAAATTTAATACAACAGACTTTCCTAAATGATTTATGGGTCTGGGAGTCCTGCCTCTCTTATCCTTTCAAGAACAATCACAGTAGGCTGGAATGGTTTGAAAGGCTGAGCTGAGGGAGAATCTGCATCCTTATCCCTATAACACTCTGGTGCTCACTGAACTGTTTCCTCAGACTTCTATTTGCAACAAAACTGCTGATCTCAAAACAGCTGCATTATTTCTGTTTTAGTGCTCAATCTGTAAAGAGAGAAAAACATGAGAGATTAATGAGATCTTTTTTATCTCATGTTACTCCGTTTATCTCATAAAATCTATTTTTCAAGGCTTTCTTTCCAGATCTGGCTGATATCTCTTTGTATCCTCCAGCAGCCCTCTTCAATTTCTCATTTTCCTTTCCAGCGCTTCATCACTAGCTTCTCAAATTACCACGTTAGGGGAGAAAAGGTAATAATTAGTTTCACTTTTCTTGATAGAATTCCTCACAGTCACATACATCCAACCACAAACTAAAGATGAAGTAAAAAATAAAATATTCTCTTGGCAATGAGGAAATTCTTACAATTAACCATTCTATGCCAGTAAATTGGGAGTTTTTAGTTACTCATGAAAACGGTGTAAGACGATATAGTTAAATATGAAAGTCTCTTCAAAAACTCTTAGATCTATAAAGGACGTTGTAACATGAACCTAAAAATAAAATAAAAATAGTAATATACAGTCATTCTATTCTCTTATTATTATTCTGTTATACTGACAGTTGATAGCATTGCTGAATTCTGCTAGCCTCTGTGATTATCCATAGTTCATATATTCCTCTGAGGTAAATACCAATGAATCTTACTGTATTATCGCACAGTGACACTCCTATGCTACTGTAAATAAGGAAACAGTGCTTGAAAACAACACACATACACAAAACAAGCACAGAGCCAAACCAACCAGCAAGCAAAACAGCAGCTCTAGTCTGAAACACAATATGTTTGTATAAAGCTGTCTGTGGTCCCCTCTCAAAGCACAGAAGAAATTCCAGATTCTGTGATCATTACCTGAATTTCAGCGGCTGCAGTTCAAATCCTGTAAGAGTTCACTTGATCTTATTTCCAATCACAAATATCCATGGCATCTCAGGCATATATTATACAAATATGTGCATCTTCCTAGGTCAAAAAACTTCAGATAATTTTCCACTTGAAAGAAAGGAGGGAGAATAAGATGTGACAAATGCTAGTTACATCCATTAATGATCTTCTGGGATATACTCGCATATTGCCTGGGTGAGGGCTGCATCAGAACCTGGGTAGAATAGAGAAAAATTTCAGTGTGAGTAATTAAACACAAACCAGATTTCCCTGCTGCAGTTTTTCAATTAGATACAATAATCTTCTCTACTCTCCATTACACATTTTTTGTAGTGGTGGTCAGTGTTTAGCACTTACTAAATTTATAATATAGATGTGACTATAGATGTGCCTGCCCTTTTTCAAGTGATTTTATATGTTATGACATATATTTTTAATCTTTCTATATGAAAAGTGTGGTGATACATGTAAGTCATTATCATTCCATCTATCTTTAGAATACCTAAAAGTAAAACAGTTTGATATATGTGTCTGTATAGATTTTCTTGGAAAGCTGAGAAATTGTGCAAGTTATTTAGCTGTTACAAATTGCATCCTATCTTGCAGCTCTTTACAGTTCAGAGGCCATTTTGGTAAATTAAAACTGGCTTCCAATGATGTAAGAGGTTCAATCCATAAAATCCAAGAAAGGCTTTGATTTTAAGTACAGTGCAGCAAATAAAAAAACTTTTGTTTGCTTGTTTGTTGGCAGAGGAATTCTAGATTTTAAGTGAGATAGCCTCAGTATGGTTACAATCTCCCTCTGTGCTTTTCCACCCAAGTATGTGTCAGTGCTGTTTTATTTCAACAGTCAAATGAAATTACCCTTGTGCTTCAGCTGCACATCTAAAATTGCTGCTGTGAAGTCTTCCCTCAAAAGAAAATTAAGGAGGGTGTGAGGTGTGAGGAAACCTCAGCTGCTACTATTTGAGTTTCATACAATTAGTGTATTTCATTTATTTCATTCACTGAAACAAAATGGTTTTGTTTTCTTTGGTGTCACTCAGAAGCCTAGAACTCAATTCTAAAGAAGCATTGAGATAAAAACTGTATTACCCTGCTCTAAAATATTTACTGAAGACACTTTGGTAAGCTATGTTTATGTCAACAGAAAAAATGATGCACTAGAGATCACACACACAGCAACAGCAACAGAAGAAGGATGGAAACCTGTGGTTCAGCTGTCCCCCTAGGTGAGTAAAATTTTATTACAGATATCTCACACAGCAACTGTACAGCTTGCCCCAGTTGGCACCAGCAAAATCTTGGCTTGTAAGGCATATAATTCCTATCTCCTATAGAAATATGTGCAGCTTCAGCAGCCCGTGAAGCCTTTGAATTTCAACACAGAAACTTCTGGGAGTTTCTTCTGATAGCTGATTAGGAGACAAGTAAAATGAAAATCTTTATTTTATTGCTAAGTGTGATGCTTAAAAATGTATGAACTCAGGGGAGATATTTTTTAGGTATATATATTTTCTTTTTTTTTCCTGCTTCTCTCTTCTCTATTTGAGCATGCTAACTTAATCGTTATATGTTTTCTTCTATACATGACAAATATTATATAGGAGCAAATTAAACTTGGTTTCCATGCCAAAAAGCAGAAACAATAATCTTTTAGTTTTACTTATCTTAGCTTGTGGTAGCAGGACTGGCCATCTTGGTGAGGCAGGCTTTAAACAGACCCCAGGGAGGGATCGAAACTGGCAACCCCATTGCAAGCAACTGGGGAACAAACCAGGACAATCAAAGCAGTAACAAACGCTTCTTAGCTGTGTCTCACGATGAGAAAAAGCAGAAAAAAAATCTTCAAATGGTGAATCTCTTTTTACAAGGAGTCATAGGGAAAAGGTAAGGTGTAATGGGTACAAGTTCCTCCTGGAGAGATTCCAATTTAAAGCAAAAGGAAAATTTTTCTCAATTAGAACAATCAGCTATTGGAATTGACTTTCGATGGAAGTGGTGGATTCCCCAACACTGGACACTTTTAAGATTCAGCTGGACAGGGTGCTGGTCATCTTGTTTGGACCATGCTTTTGCCAAGAAGACTTGGACCAGATGATCCTTGGTGTGATTTTTAATCTGGTATTCTGTGGTTCTCCAAGGATCCCACAGAAATAAAAACCAGTCAGAATTATTAGATGTATGGAATGTCCCTTCTTTGCTCTCCCAGGACCCCCAGCGCCCCTAAAGGAAGACATATGAAGAAGATTGGGATACATCTAACTCCCCCCACAAAAATTAATCCTTTCTCAGTGAAGGCAACAGTCACTTTCAAAGATGTCGCAGTTCCGACCATATATTCTATGCATGCACTGAACATTTTGAAGAGTTTTGCAGAAAAACTTCAATAATTTCTCCTGAGGTGATGTGGGTCAGGGTTTTTTTTTAAGATTCTGTTAAAACAGAATCACAGTGACATTAGCAGAAGCTATGCAGAGGTAAAAGTAATTTAATGGGAATGTGGGAGGATAGAATTTCATCATGCTTTTGACGAGAATGCCTTTGGCACTGTACAATAATTAGTCCAAATTTGCTACATTGCCAAAAAATGTCCTGACTCAAATTTTGAAGCTTTGGCATATTTTGCTTGTGTCTTCGTTTTTATGCCATTTCCTTGATAACAGGCAAATGTAAGTATTATAAAGATGAATTTAAATAATATAGAATATGTACTGTGGCCCTTGTTTTTCCTGCTCAAACACAATGTTTATTAAGGGAATGAATGAGTGACCCCCCCCCAGTATTAGCACACCAGCAGTACTACATGAGCAGAAGGTGGTCATGGTAAAGGCAGAAGCTCTGCTAGCAACACTCAATCTTACCCAGTGTGATATCAAGATTATTACTGAAAGAAAAACACAGCTTACTGTCTTGTTCTAATATTTTTTGTACTTCCAGTGGTACCCTAGAATCTCTTGAATGTAATGTATAAAAACATTTCAAAGAGACTGAAGCTTGGGCTTTCCATGGACAAGAAATAGGACTCTAAGGTGCTGCAAGGCGCTCCTTAGCTTCTGCCTCTGGTTGATAACTCTCAGGAATTTTTTTTCTGTGGCAATTACAACACTGAGGGAAAAATCTCCTGACTGGGAAATTATGAGGACTCTTATTCAGGGCAATATTGATGCTTTATGGTAGATACATGCTCACTCAAATTCTTCCTGAGCAATGGGATTTTTCACTTAGAGGTAACTACCTAAGAAACATACATCTAAATGAAGCTTGATTTCAGAGCTAAAGAGAAATGATCCTTTTTAAAGAGATTAAACTCTCCATTAAAAATTACATTCAGCACAACAGGCCTAAACCTTTTGGAATGGGAGAAGACAATTTGGAGACCAAGTGTGGTGGCTCCACGGGGTAGCATCTAGCTCAGACCGTATATTTAACTTTTCCTTACCTGAAGTATGTGACATGAGTAACAGCTGCTTGCAAGACTTATATTTGAAGAATATTGAGTTAGAAGTCCTAAGCAGGTTGAAGTGAACTGTAGCGAGGCTGAAGATCACAGAAAGATTTGAAAATATAATGATTTTCAATTTCTAAGTATATGAACATTGGGGCTAACTTTGCTTTCATGGGAACCAATTAAAGCAATTTTGCTTTCCAAAAAAAAATTTACAATTTTGACAATAACTCCCATTTTAAAAATTACATGACAGGAGTAAAACTGTTATTGAAAGAAAATCCAGAAAATTAGATAAAAAAAATAAAAAGGATGGTTATTGAATTAGGACTGTTAACTACATGGACACATGTTCAGGCAAGTTTACCGGACTGCTGGAGCACCAAGACAACAGTGTTGTTACAGTGGGATGGGTGCATGCATTCACACAACTCTTACACTATTGCATTATTGATCTGATGGATAGTTCTGAGAGAAAAATTGTGTGTCTATTTTTAAAAAGCATTTATTAATTCATTTGGCATCTTATTTCTCATTCTTACATTTTAGAGAAATTTAGTCCTCATTAGCACCACAAGAAAGCAATGCTGTTTTCTGCTTTTTGGTTTTTGCTCCTTTCCTGGTAACTAAACAACAGTTATAGAATAAACAAAGAGTGGAAGCCAAATAACATAATTTCTCTCAGTATGTTCCCTAAAAATAAATGGAAACAGCCTTCTTTCTAGTACTCCCTATCTTTTTTCTATTGTTCTATCAATCTCCTGTGTTCCAGTTTTGCCATTTACTCTTCTACCTTCTAAACAGTTTGATTTCATGTTAAAAACAATGCTGAACCAGCACAAAAATATTTGACTGTACCACGTTGGAAAAAATAAAAACAAACAAACAAAACCCAAGTATTTTTAAAATCCTAGAGACCCTGTGACATTAGCAGTGATCTTGTCACACATCCTTGCAGTCTTTTAGCAAATTAATTGACATCCATCTTCATAATCCACTTTCTTATTAACTTCTATTTTTCCTTTCTCCATCCATGTATATATCATGTTTTCTCCTGAGAGGAAATGTCAGATTTCAAAATAGGAACAGCCAATTTAAATTAAGTATTATTTTCTTTAAAATGGGAAGCAAAAAACCCCATTTTTTCCTAAGCATGTACTCAACAGAATTTATATATCCTAAGCCAAAGCAGTATAATAAAGATTTATTCATTTCTTATGTCATCAATATGATATTAATAATAATTTTAATATTAAGTATAATTTTCATTTGATAAAAAGTCAAAGAATATCAGTGCTACTTGATACAGACCACTATCAACAAACAAAAGGAATTTTAGAGGCAAAGACATGGAAAATCCTCTCTACTATTAGAAACTATTTCACAGAGGGGTTTATCAACAGATAGAGTATGACATTTTCATTAACTGAATGATCACCCGGTCAGTCCAAACCTGCTGAGGTTTATGGAAATAGCTGAGTTACAAGAAGTTGGCTTAGAGCTTAATGCAAGTCACAGCACAATGACTCCTACATTATCATTGCATCATTTCATTTACACAGTCACTCTAATTGACTTTAATAGGTTTTGGATCAGAGCAAACACACAGACAAAAAGATTGATTATACAAAACCAGAATGTTTTTATTAAACTTGCCTCAAGAATATACAATCTCAAAAAAATCTCTATATCAGCAGCTAGAGGCTTTAGAAATTTGTGGCAGCCAGCACAGAGACATTTTGTCAGCTTCAATTTAATTTTTAAAAGATAAGGTTTCCAGTAACTTCTTTTTAGAATGTGTTTAAAGATTGAATCTGTCTCATGGACCACCCTCTGTTCACACTGACTACTAACAACTAACTAATGATTAGACACAGTAGCCATCATTTTCATCAGACCATAATATTAGTAAATTGATATTTCATATCCTATTTTTTTTTCTTTTTAATATGATTTATAAGGAGAAAAGAATAGCAAGAGGGCTGGATTATGTCAGCAGCAGAGATCTATAAAGAAAAAGCAAGACTTTTCTGCAAATCATAGGCAGACCACAGGCTACAGTTTAGGAAATTGTTCAAGCTTCATTCTACAAAGCATCATTGCATTGCTTCATCAGAGGAAGTGGATGTAAATTACAGAAAAGGCACTGCAGCCTGTTCTGTGAAAGGAAAAAAAAAACCAACCAAAAAAAAAACCCACCACAACAAAAAACCCCACACAAAAAACCCCACTCCAAACAAAACATTGCAGCCATACTGACAATCAAAATTCACCAGTGTGTGCAGTGTTGCCATGAAGTAAATCTGTGAGAAAATGTAGGTCTTCATTGTCTATTTTTCAAATTATTCTCTTCTTTTGTCTAAAAGGCATGTATGGACACTTGTCTAGATGTGTAGACGCTTGTCTACACTTTTGTAGCATCACTTCTGTGGAGGTCCAAGGACTAAACTTGCATGCAGACATCCATATCTGTGGATATGTTTTATAGATGGAAATTCTAACTCCAAGAACTGTCAATGTTAGCATTATATGTCAGGCAAAAGCAGTCATTCTGCAATTATGAGAGCACAAAACCTGAGATGTATGACGGATTGCTACACCAAAAACTTCTTTCAGTCAAAGTCTTCTACATGTTATACAGTAGGACTACAGACTACATACTTTATTGTCTACCACCCTATTTTATTATTCTTGTACTTTTAGTAGATAAGCAGAGACGAAAAATGCACTCCTAGAATTAATTTTTTTTTGTAGAATAAATAGATTCTCTTTTGTTGACCTTGTACACATGACAGTAGCTGATCTTGGAACAATCATTCTAGTTTGGGTTTTGACAAAAATTTTTTTAGGCCTATTCTGCTTGTGCAAACTCAAGTCATGTATTGATAAACTCAGAATACATTCCTCTCTTCCTCTGCTCCACCTTTTCCCTCCTCTTTCCATAACTGTTTTCAGTCTGTCAAGGATTTTTACTCCTATTTCTTAAGGTTTCTTTTTTTATTTCTTTTTCATTGTGCTTTCAACTTCTCTGATTTTTAAAGACAAAAGAAATGAAATGAGATATATAATCAAGACAGTTTTCACTTCACTTGTTTCTCTAAGAGACATTTTAAAAGAGATTTTGATGAAGGGGAAAAACAGCCCTACTATGTAATGATCTTTTCAACAGTAATCCACCCACAGGGGCATTTTAATATGTAAATGACGTTATTGTCTCACACATGACAATCTGATGGATTTTAAATTCTTCATTTGTTAAAATATAATGAACAGAACTTTTGCTCATTTTATTAATGCAATAGCACTTTTTTCACCCAAAAATGGCATAGTTGTTCCAAGCTACATAAGGTGATGCAATTATTGAATCATTTGAGACCTGGCAAATATCAATACAGTAAAGAGCTTATTTTCACAGAAATCCACTCTAACACCATGCTGGCAGCAAAGAGGTGCAGAGACATTTTCATGTTGACTAGCAGGTGTCCTCCAGCTGGCCCAGGCAAAATAATCCCCTTACTAAAACACACACAGATAAGTAAATATGTACGAACACATATATTCTCATTGAAAAATGATTTTTAGAAACCCAACAAATAAAATCAAAACTAGACTAGCTTTATGGACTGATGACTAGACATCAAACTGTGACAACAGAAACAAACTTCTCTTCTTACACACTTCTCTTCCTTAACAACTCATATGTGTATATTAACAGACACAAAGAGAATTAATCTAAAGAGGAGATAAAAGGAAAAACTAGAGCATGTTTTTGAAGGATCTTGTAAATATACTTTGGCATGCATTCATTTGGATGGCATTTCTTTGCCCTCTTTGTGCCTTTTGGAAAGTATACAGCATATTACATTTTAAAGATGTAAACATGAAAAACACAGCCTCAAAAATTTTGTACATGCTATACTGTGCTCTTAAAAACCCAACCCTATTTACTATAAAGGGCAGAAGTCTCAATACTGCTCATATCAGCAGAAATGAAGGGGTACAGAGTCAGAACAAGTCCCTTATTGACCTTATGTTGTCTAAACCTTCAAACACTAGCAAACAAAGCAAAACAAAACAAAACAAAACCCTTCCACCAGATCATTGAAACTGTGAAACTTATTTTGAAAATATCAAGAGCGTTTAAAGATCATGAATAAAGGTCACTTCTTTGTACTGTCACCACCTTTTCATACACTACAACTGACCTACAAAAGATCCTTTAGATGGTTTCTAAAGCTGCAGCATTTCTTTTAGGTTCCTTTGCAAGCAGTTAGGATTTTCCTAGAAGAGGATGGAATGAAAATTCACCACTGTGTTTTTCACTTTCATTTTGGATACATAGGAGTGTGAACATTTCTGCAAGAAAATTGAAAACGTTCATAGCAAGTTTTTCAAATTACTTTTAGAAAGCATAATGCATTTAACATGAAACAGGTATCCTAATAAAGTCAAACTCTGAAGAATTATAATGGAAGGCAAAAAATACCTTTCTCAGGGGGATTATCAAATCTTTTTCAGCTCTGTTTTACAGCAAAAGGGAAAAAACACTAAATAACTGTGGAAAAACAGTGAATTACTAACATTATAACTTTGCCATAAATGTTAGGGAAAAGGGCACAAAATATCATCTTATTGTGCTTTTAAGAAGCATCTAACTAAACAGAATCAGTCAGCACCAGAGAAGTACTGTAAAAATGTTAAATTAAGAAATTGGCATACATCACAAGAGTAGGATGGCACATAAAGAGAAAAAAAATTCGATTATTATCTACAGTACTGTAATGTACTAAGGTATGATTCTCTAACATTTCTAACTACTGCATCACCACCAAAGCTTAAATTTCCACTGGATGCCACACTTGTCCTCGAGCTGTTTATTTGAAGATGTTATGCATTTTATTACTTAATCACAGCTCTGTATGAACTGACATATTAAAGAGAGGGGGAAATGTCATGCTAGGAGCAGCCAAAACTTGGCAATGGTGAATTTATTTGCGCCCTAACAGTCATTTTTCCAAGTTATTTCTTAATCATACATCACACATACAAAAACCATTCCATGCCACTTAATGTCCTCTGGTTTACTTCAGTCTTGCATTTCTTTCTAGTGTTCCCCATGCTTGCAATTACTGAGGCAAAGGTCTGTTTCTTATAGATGCCATAATTTCAGATAGGCTTAATCTAGGGTAGTAGTAGTGCCAGCTGTGCTCTATGAATTTAGGATCTCACACAAAAATTCCCTACAGGCTGGACAGAGTGAGACAGAGTGAATTGACCTTTTTTTTTTTTTTTTTGCTCTGGGAAACTAAGCAATTTTGACATTGCCTTGTTGTCCAGGATACTATAAATACAATGCAAGACCTCCTTAAGTGGGATTCTTTTGACTAAATGCAGACAATCTGCTAAGTAAACATTCATGTGTAGGCCAAAGTAAGAAAACGAGTCCTGGCTCCCAAGACTGATTGACACTGCCCAGATCCTGTTCAGTCCTGTACATGTTCTGTCTCTCTGGCAAGAGAAACCTGACTCGAATACAGAGCCAAGAACCTAGATAGCAAAAGTTTGCTCCTTGGATCATTTTTGGTGAGGAGTGTACAGTTGCCTCATTGCTGAGATTGGTATATTAAGTTTCTTTCCAATGAATAGGAAGGTACTTCTCAGGACTGATTCATCTACAGGAAGTTCACATTTAATTTGATAATGTCTTAAAACACCTATTTCTCACTATTGATTACAAAAGAAGGCTACAGCAACTATTTGATGGAAAATTTCAGTAGTGACCTACATTAGCTAGATAAATCTGACCTCTGTGGCCACTAGACCACACAAGAAAGTGTGGTCTTTGAAGATTCTGTTTGCTCACATTCATCTATGTAAAGCTGCTATATGGAGAAAATAGGGAGGAGGTAAAAATCTCAAGCATGTTTCCTATAAAAGCAAAGAAACAGGAACAACCTGTCAACTGTCTGTGCAAGTTCAAACAATATCAGAAAGAGTACTATATGTGTGAGAGAGAAAGACAGAGAGAGAGAGGTATGCAAGTTCTACATTTGGTTTTTAGCCAAATGGGGGGAAAAGCCTTTGTACCAGAGAAGGCTTTAGAGAATGATTAATATAATAATTTATCCAACTTAATAATTTGAAATTTTATTGTTTCAAGCAGTAATTTTAAAATATGCTGTAGCCCAACAGAAAAATATTTGATGTACTTGCACATACTTGTATGGCAAGTGAGAGATGATAATGCAACTTCACCTTTATAAAAGTGTCTTTCAAATTAATAATTTTATTGAAATAATTATGGGCAATATCCTTTTCGCCTCATTTTAGACACCTATGTTGTCTGAATCACTTGAGTCATTCAACTGAAATTCCATTTTTAGTCGAAGAAGAAAAATGGGCATTCGAAGGCACAAATCTCTTGACCTATTTTAGAAACAGATGACTCATGCCCTGAAAATGCCTATTTCTCTTCATAAAGGGATATTACTTACTTGGATGTAGTCCTTCATATTCTACACTTACATTCAGTGAACTGGTTCTCATTTCTCAAAGTGTTTCTGAAAAATTTCATTATGTTTTCTTAGTCTGGAGAATTAGAGAAGATCTGAAAATTAAGTATTGTGGGTTTGGTTACATATCACTAACAGATGAGAGGGACTATTTCCATATTTTAGGTGGGGGAAGGGGGCACAGGGGAAAATGGTAAAATGACTCATGTCTACATATATATATGTGTGTGTGTGTGTGTGTGTGTGTGTGTGTGTGTATATATATATATAATTCCAAAGATTATTTGGATTTTAATTTTACATGGACTTAATTTCCTTCTCAGATGCTTTGAGCATAATGTTTCTCAGAACCTGTTAAATACTTTTAATTCGTCCAGCCTTCCAAGCACGGTATGTCAGATTCTATCCACTTTCCATGGTTTTCTGATCTCCTAAACAGCACTGCATCACACTTTTGCCTTCAGTTAAAAGATAAAAGGAAAACTTCAGAAAAGTCACATTGTTGATTTTGGTGTGCATTTTTTAAAAGGAAATCTTTACATTTTAAGTGCTGAAAAAATTTAAGTTATGATTCCGCACCATAAAATGTGCCTAGATATTTATATTCTCTGCAATGATAAACCCAGTACGCCTAACTATGTTCTTTACCAATCAAAATCATCTAGACCTCTCATTTTTCTAAAACTAACCTCATTTACATGTGTCACTCTTTAGTGTAAGAGATAGGGACTGCAGAATGACATACAGATTTAGGTAGAAATGAATTCTTAACTCTTAAAAAGAAAGTAGTCCACACTGCAGACAGACAAAATGCCTAGAACAAAGCATGCAAATACTTTATCATGTGTTAAATCATTAGGTTAAATTTCAGGTTTTGACTTAAACCAAATTGAAACAAACCTTCTATTTTTCTGGTAAAGAAAAAAATCTATCTTTTAGAGAGAATATCTTAGGTATCTTTAGCATAATATATTTATGTTGGTATGGTCACATACATCACTGGATCTGTGACCTTTCTCTGATAAGTACACTGCACAGCATTTTATCTTTTGATACCAGTTTTAATATCAGATGTTTTTTCCCTTGCAAACCCCCACATTCTTCTGAAGTTCACTTAAATTTTCACAGAAAAATTGGGTCATATATTTTTTTCTCATTCCTTTTATACACCATGTTGCATATTATTCAGAACTGATAATTTCTACATGGTTAAATTTTGCAAATTTAATTTGTCTAACTTTTTCTGCTGATTTGTGGATATCATATTGTCGTTTGGCAAATCAGCTCTCTTCTGACTTGACAAATTTTCTATTTTTCATTTTTTAATGTGAAATGTTTTAGATTCAGTTACAAACAAATATTCAGTAACATTTTCCCCTAGAAGTAAGCATTCACTCAACAATGAAAGAACAGTACCATATTCTCAGCAAAAATCCTAGACTACTAAATGTTTTATCAACATTACTACTGATGAAAAGAGGAAAATAAATATATTTAGCATCGATTTTTGGTCCTTCTCTTTCGTGTTCTCAAAGCCATGAGCACTATATTAGAGTTGGTACAGAGTGCTACTAAGTATTGGAGATGCACCTAGTCTAGTAGTCTATATTAAATAAGTACCATTCATTACTTCCCCACAGACAAGGAATTTAAAATACATCAATTCCTCACATGTGAGGCAGATTGTGATTTACATGTTAAAGTGCTCCTGTGACTTGATTTGCACAGGAAAGACTTCTGGCACAATGAAAGGAAGGATTAGTGAGCATGACAAGGGTGCTATTAGTGTAGAGAGTACAGACTCTCCTACAACACATCTTTCAACCAGTGTATTTACATTCAAATTAAAAATACATAGATCTTGGTGGGTTTCCCAGCCAGGAATGAAACAAAGGTCTTGTCTCAAGAACAGTAAAACTAAAGTCATAAATACTGGATGAGCCTGTAAGCAGAGTCAAAGACAAGGATCTGCAAAAAGGCCTTCCTTACATCACATTCAGGTGGACTTTTGGGTTTGCTTCAAGTGGCAAGACACAAACATTTACATCTGAGATAATCAGCCAGATTTCCTTTTATTGACAATATATGGATATACAATGGTGTGTTACATCTAAGGCACACCTCCACAATAATCAGAATTTCCTCATACTATAATGGCATTTTTTTCACCAGTTTTTTCTCTTTTTGTTTTGTTTTGGTTTGGGTTTTTTTGTTGTTTTTTTAATAGAAAACAACTATAGAGTTATTCTATATAATTATAGAGTTAACTATACCTTTACCAAAGCTCTTACTACAGACAATACAAAGCCCTTTCACACAGACACTGGACACTTTTCAGCAGTTCATTCTAAGACTTTTCATCGCAATTTCTCTGCTGCTTCTTCCTCCTTGGGGGAAGGACTCCACACACCTGCTCCAGTGTGGGGTCCCTCCCACAGGAGACAGTCCTCCATGAACTTCTTCAGTGTGAGTCCTTCCCATGGGCTGCTGTTCTTCACAAACTGCCCTATCATTGGTCCCTTACAGGGTGCAGCCCTTCAGGAACAGGCTGCTCCAGTGGGTCTCCCATGCACTCACAAGTCCTGTCAGTAAATGTGCTCCAGATTGGGCTCCTCTCTCCATGAGCCCACAGGTCCTGCCAGGAACAGGCACAGGCTTCCCATGGAGATGCAGCCTCCTTCAGTGTGGGGTCCTGCATGGGCCACAGGTGAACATCTGCTCCAACTGAACTCCATGGGCTGCAGGGGCACATCCTGACTCACCATGGTCTGCACCGCAGGCTGCAGGGGAATCCCAGCTCCAGTCCCTGGAGCACCTCTTGCCTCTTCCTCCTTCTTCACTGGCCTGGGTGTCTGCAGGGCTGCTCTTCTCACATATTCTCTGGCTGTATGTCTGCAGATTTTCCCCCCCATAGTCTGTTATTCCACAGGTGCTACCACTGTGGCTGATGGGCTCGGCCTTGGCCAGTAGTGAGTCTTTCATGGACCCAGCTGGCACTGGCTTTGCTGGATGTGGAAGGAAGCTTCCTGCAACTTCTCATAGAATCCACCCCTGTAGCCCTCCACTACCAAAACCCTGCTGGCCTGAAAAGCCTTTATAGGTCAAGTGTTTAAAATCGAAAATTATTTCCAAGGAATTCAACAGCACAATGAGTGCTCTCCTTCAATAAATAATGCACGACAACAGAGTAAATAAAACCCAAAGCTATAGCCAAGATACCCAAATTATGAGACTTGAGGAGGAGAGTGCTTAAAGTATTCACTAAGTCTATCTTTTGCATTATCAAAAGTGGCCTGTGTAGGTTTTGTTTACAGCCATTTAAAAGAGTGATTCCTTCTGTAGTTGATTCAGAATAAAAATCTAATTTTAGATGCTTGCAATCAGCCTTATCAAGCTGCTCCCCTCCACTGTCTGTAAAGGCAGCCTTGACAAAATACTCCCACTAGGCTGAATCTAACATTTAGAGATATTTCATTTAACTTTCTTCCCATTATTTGAATCATTATATATATATATATGTGCTAATGAACACCTATGGCAAAACACGTGTAACTCAATGCTGCTAGACCACACCACTTCCAGTTCTGGAATGTCACCTGCAAACTCCAGTTTCAACTTTTACTGCTGTTGTCCCTGCTGTATGTGATAGGCTTCCATTCAAACCACAGGGCTAGAAATAGGGTACAGCTGCAGTAAAGGGATCTCAGTTGTGCCTCTGCCTTGCTAACTTAGCCCAGTGATCTCTACTGGGTCACTCACATTTACAAGAGAGCGACCCTATTACTCCTGTCTGTCAGAGTGAAATGGCTGGTAAGCACAGGACTGTGCAGGAGCAGGGAAGACACTGGACTGTTACACATTTCTTTTGAAGAAAATGTTGCCAGAGAAAAGTAATTTTCAGGCTGTGGGCTACCAGTTGTGAGGAGGCAGAAATTAATTCAGGGTCTTTGTATATTTTCATGCTATGCTGATTGGAAGTTCATTCTGGACTTTACCTAACCCAACTTCTGCTGTTTCCCCTCCAGGAGGTTTGAGTATTAAATGGCATTGATTCTTCCTATGGAGATAAAAGACTGCAAATAAATTATCATTAAAAGGGATATGCCCTTGAGAAAGCCAAAACACTGAGCTAAAAAACATCAACTTTAAAAGATTTGGCTGAGGTTAGTGTTCTTGATGTCTTAGTATTGTGGCACTGATTGCAATAGTGAAATTCTTTGTCTTCTGCCATGTATTGCCCAAGGCAGTAACACTACCTGGATTAGAACAAAAGTATCCTTATACACAGGCACCATCCCGCTGAAGTCGGGTTATTTCAGTGTTAGATCCCTGTTTTCTCTTCTTTGAAATTATGCTGTATATCCTTGCATAGTGTTGTTGTTCTCTTTAACTACAAAATAATTTTTAAAAAATTAGTGTGGTTTTCTATTAGACATTTGCAGATGCTTCATGGCAAATCTTCCTACTCCTAAAGATTGTGACATTCAAAGTGCAAAAAGAATTGAGGAAAAACTTAATATTCATAAAGTTTTATAAATTGTCTGTTATGTATAGAAGATTCTTAGCATACTTATTTTTATTTTGCAACAATAAAAAGCCTGTTCTGTATTGCTTTTCCCCTATTTAGAACACAAATTAATTGAGGTCATGGTTCTGTTAAGGGAACACCGTCATATTTCTAGCAAAAACACCATGAAAATTTAATCTGTGTCTGAGAGACTTTTGACCTTTCAAACTTGCAGGGTATTTATTATTCCCCTTTATTTTATGTTGGGAGCCCTCACATTTGTCTGTTCTCTTTAAATATTTACATTGTAACTTCTCCTGGTAAAGTACCACATGTTTAACTTATACGTAATGATCTTCATTTGTGCTGCTGCTCTCCTTGATTTTCCATTTTGTCAAGGGGTCTTTCTACATCACAAGGAAAAAAAATAATCTTGACTACTGTTTCTTAATTACATATTATAAATTATCTTTAATAATTACTTCAATGAAGTATGAAAAGTAAATTATTGAATGCAATTGCAACCTTTCATTTCTAACATATTAGTCTCACCTTCACACTTTCCCCCCTTTTCCCTGTGTGATCATTCACTTTCCTCTTTCTTAGGAAATAAATCTAAGTCTTCCAACCTCATTTATACTTTATATTTCATATTTTATTTATAATCTTTGTTTCAATTGCCTTTACTGGTAATTTATTTTACTCATTCATTATCTTTTTTGAAATACATTAATTTTGTCCAAGTTTCCTAATTTTCCTGGTTTGTTTACTATATCTGGTCATATCATCCAGATTTTAACCCTTTCCTAGTGTAAAGATGTGTCCATGTTCTAAATTTTTCTCTTTTTTTCCTATTTATAATGTTGTATTTCCTTTTCACTGTTCTGCATTTTATATTTAAGAATTTTCCAAGGCTTGTTAGATAACACTGAACAAGAGTCCTGCAGTGTTACAAAAAAGGTCGAGTTACATTGAGCATGTGGGAGATGATTTGAACAGATTTCTTACCAATAACTTTTAAAATACTTGAGGTTCTTGAACAGAACATTGTTCAAGGTCTGATTAATAAATTGTACATCTCGTCTTTAAAGCACTGAAATAATATTTACAGTACAGTTACTAACATGATCCACACTCTGTTTTGTTTTTTTTTAATCTAGAATATGGATCATGTTAGTGACTATACTGTAACATGTTGTCCTTATTCAATAAATAAAATCATTATATAAGAGTTTTCCTTCATTTCTTTTCTCTTACTACACATTATTTTATTCTGTTCTAGGTTTCCTGGCTGACCCAAGACAGAGTATGTTGTAAGAGGTTTTCACATCAGTTTGTCTAAAAATTTTTTCTTCTCCTTTCTGAGGTCCTGTGTGGATATTTTGTGATAAGTGTAAAATAACATCTGAAGAAAATGTTTTAAACACATTAAGTATCTATAGGATTTATATTTACCTCCTCTGGATTCAGCCCTCTAAAGCGTAGGCAAGTGATCCTGACTGGCCATTTTTACTCCCTCTTTAATTAGAGTAGAAAAAGACATGAATTTTCACACAGGAATAGGTATCCACACTGGGGACTGATATGTGCTAATGAGGTAAGTAATGCACAGAATCTCTTCCAGGCAAGACCACTGGTGGTGTTTACTCAGACTTTGCCTGGCACAATTTTAGGCAATGCTAATTCCCACATTCTGAAAGAGCTCCTGGGCACAGTCTGGGAACTAGAATGTACTAGGGGCTATTCACCACAGGTATGTCATATATTGCCACATGATTTTGGTCCCAAAGCAATGGCCACCAGCCTGTCCTGCTTTTGTCAGTCCCAATGAGTTCTGACAAATACAGCTGGATGTCTAAACTTCAAATTACTTGGGAAAAGTATTATCTCATGGGCACGTTTTGCAGTCACACAGAATCCCTTTTCCTTGAAAGAAATTGCTAAAGTGACAGCAGGACTTTATTTTAAATGTCTGCATTTTCTTTAATGAAATTTAATGAATGAAAAAGGGAGCTAAGGCTCAGATTTGTCATGTCTGGCTGCACTTATTAACTGGCCAGCCAGGCCAGAAGATGAATCTTTACAGCTAACAGGAAAAGGTGTTCTGAGTTATTTTTAGTGACTGCAATCAACTTTAGCCCACAGACCATAATCTCAAAATATTTCTAATACGACAGTTTTCTTTTCAATTTTTAATAAATTAACAAAAGGAAAAAATGGACCAAGCACAGACTCTTCCCTCTGGGGACATTTTAGAGCTGGCTGTAATGTCCTTTCATCATTTAATAATTGGCAATAATATTCAAATGGCAAGAAATCCTCTTCCACTTTCTTGTTTTGTTAAATTGGAGAAAATGTCGTTGGCTGTGGAAAGCATATGGATCAAAATTCTTTACTAGCTTTTTTCTTTGCATTATACTATAATGCAGATAAGATGATAATTCACAGCAAAACCTGAGAGATGTGGCAAGACTTATTTAACTTAAATAACAGCAATTCTTGCCTGTCTGTGTACTTTTCCAGGCTCTTTTCACTGTGTCTCAGTAATGGTCTAAAGATTTTTGTGGCCTTTTTTTTACCAATTCAAATGTCACAATACTATATTTTTAAAGGGAGGAGAAAAAGGCAAGGAGGGGTAGGGTGTTGGGGAAAACACAGTTTTAAGACAGAGCTAAATTACACTTTTCATAATACACAAATAAGAAAAATTACACAAAAATTCAGGCAAAGGGACAAACTTTCAAGGCATTCACTACACAGCAGGTTGACCTGAGAAAAAGCTTTCTGAAAATTCACTTATTGAGGTGTTGTAGTAGCAGATGCCAGACTTGGAGCATTTTGAGACTCTGGGCATTATTTATGCTTACTGCAGGAACATGAGACATGCCCTAGCAGAGGGCATGTTGTACTCTCTCTGGCTGTGGCTAACAGAGCTGCTTAGTGACTAATGGCAGAAACAGGGTATATGTGATGAATGACCTCACCTTAGCTAGGTCTTCCTAAATGTCGATGACTGAAGACACTTTGGATAAGGATGCTATTCCCTAAGCTATGCAGCATGAACAAAAGCCCATCTATACAGACAATATCTCAGATATATCGATACAATTTTTTAAAAGCCAAAATACTTTGTCCTGCAGCAGTAGAAAAGGAAGATTCTAAAGAGAAATACAGTATTGGTGTTGGCTGCAAGTGCACAAGTATCCAGATTAGCTGCACTGTTACATGGAAATCACATGATTTTTGTGGCCTTTTCCCTACTTTGATTCACCTTACTAGTTATTATATTGAGCTTGCCTTCATTCTTTATAAATGTAAAGGAAATTTTATATTGTTCCAAATTTTAATTCTCTTTTTCTTTATTCCACTGAAATATTTATTAAACAAATTCTATGCATTTTTTACACGAGGAAGAAAACGAGAATAAATTAATGCATCCCAAATTAATTAATGCAATATAGAAGAGATTCTTCTGCACAGAGAGGGAGATTATGAGGTAATTGTCTTTACAGGCAACTACTGCCAAACCTTTTCCAAAAATAAGGGGAAATATAGAGGGAAGTTAAGGGAGCATGCATGCAAATATGGACACATTGACAGTATTCTTTAAAAAAGCAGGAAAGCAAATTTATGTACCCCAAGCACAGCTCCCTGTACTCTTCAAAGGGAGTGACTTTCTTTTCCTTTTACTACCTCCTCTGGGGTACTTTAACGACCAGTTCTCTCATCTCAAGTGTCTGATCCCAAGACATAAATTAATTTTAGATGCAATTTTTATTCTTTGTGGCTGCTAAAGCAATATTCACTGTTTGTTTTGGTTACCATGGAGCTAATTGACTTCCTGTGGTGGCAAGAGTCTTTTTTGGGGTATTAAAGGGGCTTGGATCTAGGGATTCTCTAATTTTCATGCAGTGAAGAAAGTAATTTCATCAAGAAAACCTTAGTAAGATTTCTCTCCCTCATAATTTGAATTGTCCTTGTTATAATCTTGTGAGTATCTGGGTCTTTTTTTCTTTACCACATTGCTTTTGTAGCTCAGCCTGTGCTCTCCACGATGCTGGCTCAAACCACAGGAAGCAGAGATAGGCTATTTATTAACGTTGTACTTTGGTCAGGCACAAGCTCCCAACAGCACATTATCTGATAGAACATCGACAGACACAAAGATAGTAAAAGATTTGATTATAACACAGCCATCAAGATGCATTGGTTCGGACTCAGAGACAGACATTTCTGACAAAAAAATCGTGTACTGAGCTTGTCCATAAAGAACAAAAACCAAAAGCCATTCAGTTTATATTAGCTATGTCTCTTATAGAGCACCAAAATTTGGACAGCTCATACCAGGCCTTTACCTTGACAAAATGGTTCACTTAGTTGAGTATTCAGTAGCTGTATATTCAAGAAAAAAGGCATGTTCCAAAAGTATGGATAAGCAAAAATTGCTCGAAGTGCCTCCTGAGGAATGCCAAAAGTAAAGGTGGTGTGAATCTTGAACCAAATCTTGAACCGAAACTTGTGAGCCCTTGAACCAAATACTTCCAACCATCAAGTATGGCAAGGGATTTTGTGCAACATTCAACTTATTGTATTTTATACAGGATACTTCAGCAAGTCAGCTTTGGCTGAGAAGGTACAAAATTTGAATGGTTAACTTTTGTGAAATTATTGCACTCACTCTCCATCCCTTTCCTCATGCCATTCACAACAGCCATGTACAACATTCCTCTCTTCTGAGTTCAGGCATTGTCATGCTAACCATGAATGGAAACCTTAAATGAGCCAAAAGACAGTGGGACTAATGCTCAGTGTCTTGTGTAAATAGCTCTGAGCCTACATATGCCTACTCACTATCTCTACACTCTTCAGAGCAAGCTGGTGCTGCTCAACATAACTCTGTAACAATGGTCAGGATCCAGGAGGGAATGGCAGGATGGAGCTGATGGCAAGCACTGCCATCCACATCAGGCTTACAGCAATGGTCCTTCTGTGTCAGAACAGAATGTGACATGATGTGATGCAGCAGCAGATGTGCTCCCACGACGCCTCTCTGGAACTTGAGATGGTACTCCAAGTCCCTGAGGAATAATACCTCTAAGTCCTCCAGCTGCAATGGTAAGCTTATGCATTTCCCAAGCATGAGGCTTTCACTGAAGACACAATAAAGCTTTTGGACAAATCTTCATTAATAACAAGAATTAAAAGGGGATTTGTCTTGTTTCCTCACTAACAGTGGATAAAAGCATATAAACACAGGAGGGATTATAAATAAAATCTACATTAATACCACGATTAGCTCTCTGTCCTCTAGCCTCCACCTCCTATATCGAGGGTCATGCCCTTTAAAGCACAAAATCTGTTACAGTTAACAAAAAACCACACACAATAGTCATTGTAGTTCTTTTCTAATGCATTGGAGTTTTTAGTCTAGTTCGTTTTGAATTTGATGTACAACACCAAAATGCTCACAGGTATTCCATACAGGATTATACTTTTGCTCCATGAAAATAATGTCTTTTGTTCCTACAGCATTTCACAGCAAAGAAAAAAATTAGAATCAGTAATAAAAATGGAAATGTTTGAGAACCAGTAATAGTAAAGCAAAACTTTAGAAATCTCCTTCTAAGTGTACAACACAAAATCAATTTGCCATGACCCTGAGAGTCAGCTGTTCTTGCCCTTGTGACAGAAGAGGAAGAAAAAAGAAAAGAAACAAATTAAAGCAGTACCTAAAAGCCTTTTGCTTCCCAAAACTTTGGAGTGTTTTTGAGGTAGAAGGATGCTTAAAACAAGCTTTCAAATTTTTAGCAATACCGCCTCATAATTTCTTCTTTTAGTGTTTGACATAGCTTTAGCCTTCTGGTGCATCAGTCATTTATTTCTACTTTTTTGTACATGAAGATTGTTCCTTAGGTAGTCTGTAACCTGAGAGCCACTATTGCTTTGCAGTTTCCTCACCTCCTGTGTTTAGGACCTATCCATCTAATCCGTTGTTGTTTACTAAGATTCCTGTTTTACATTCATCAAAATCTGAATGTGAATAACAACCCAAGATTTCAACTGGAAGATATCTAGGCAATATTAAAATACTTAGGCTCTAGAGGAGGATTTATCATACTGAAGCAACACACTGGATATTTTTTCAAAAAATAGCAATGCAGTCTTCTGCAATCATGAAAAAGCAATTTTTAAGCAACTGTCTCAAGGTTTCTGGGCTGCCTTTGTGTTCAGCTGAAATTTCTATTAATCTTTCCTTAAATTAACTGCACTGAAGCACTCAGGAATTCCTTCACAAAATGTTCATTCCTCTGCAATATTTCTAAAGGAACAGCCTAATACAATGTATCTGTGAGAGATATGATGAGGAGAAATAGGAGTACTTAATTTGGATTTCCTAAAAAAAAATACTTAAATACTTAAATACAACCTCTTTACTAGCACTGCAAGTGCAGTTACTGGAATAGGTCATTAAAACATTATGATGGGATTTTTTCTTCCCATATCTGCTCTGATATTGCATTTAGAAATCCTGCATAGAAAAATCACATTTTCCTATTATAAGGTCAAGTTACATCAAGTTCTTGCTAGTAAAATAACATCTTTAGCATTCTATTGGAATGTTAATATATCTAAAACCTCTGAGACTCAATATTGAGATCTTCCATGATTTATACTCCAGATAAAACTCCTGTGCAGCTCCAGCAGCACTTTAAAACACAAGATTTTACTAAGTAGAAAACATTTTCCTGCTAAAGTAAGCACTTGAAAACATTCAATCTAATGTCACTGAGTTTAGAAACCTGTGCTCTAATGTGCAGAGGCTGTTCAAACATAGTATCAGCTCTTTCCCATACAGATGTGGTAAACATCAACTTGTAGGATTGTATGATTCAAGAGCACGGCACAGATTTTATGGTTGCAAATAAAGTGCCAAACAAAAGAAATCATTAGTCTCTGTTTTTTCAGTCCTCTTCACATTATATTTGTTTATCATCTTCTATAAAAATCAGGCTTTCAAACTGCAATCAGAATTCCAGTAAAGCTAGGGGATTCCCTTTTTTTTTTAATCAAATAAAATATGTGCATAACTTTTGCACTGAAAAATTAAATTCCTCTTCCAACAGTGTAAATTTGGAGACTGGTAAAGGACTAAACTGGAAGCAGTAGCAGGTGTTTACTCTCCTGAGTTTGTTAACACTGAGGGTTAATAACCAAGCATGGCAAATCCTTTTAAAAAACCCACAGTCATTCAAAATTAAATATTTCCAGTACAGTCACTGAAACATTTTGAAGAAATACATCTTTCAAAAATAAATCATATCAAAAATAAATAATTTTAGGCATACAATAAAAACACGGAGAACTGGACCTTTTCTGATGAAGATTGATAATATAGCTTTGTAGATTTTGGAAAACTAGTGATGTTTTTCTTAAAGTAAACCTAATTTGTTAACAACCTTAAATACACATCACTTTGCAAAATTACCTAGTTAAGGTCTGCTATTTCTCTCACTCTATTTCATTAAAATCTTTATTAAATCATTATAGATGTTGGAATAAATTCTTTAAAATTGTTTGAAATTGACTTCTACTCTAGCAAGTGCTGCATTGCCACACAGAGACATGGTAAAGTATCCACATGATAGAATAAAATCTTGGTAGTCAATGATACGTTGGGGCTTTTAGTGTCAGAATTTTATATTTAGTTTTAAATCTATTTCTGAAGTATATATTGTCAGACACAAATACCAAAATCATGATTCCTCTATTTTCCTTTCTCTGCATTCAAATAATACTGAGCCCCAGAACAGGAAATTCTCTCTTAGCCATAAATAACATGTTTAGGGGCCAATATCTTACAACCTCACAGGGCTGTAAATGTGAGCTTCACACCATTGAAGAAGGGCCTCAGCTTCTTATAATGGAAGGTCAGGCAACATCAGGCTGTAAAATACTGACATTATAATATATAGAAAAGCTATTTTACAGAAGGTAATTTTTAGAGGTTTCAAAAATTTATTAGCTACCATTTTCCTCTCCTTGTGTATCCTGTGATCTGGAGGGCATGGTAAAGAAGCCAACCTGACTCAAAGTAGAAGGGCATGAAAAATAGTAATAATAAAAAAAGAAATGAGCTAAAATATTTCTAAAACTTTCTTCCTCTTTTTTTTATATTCTCTCAAATACACAGCATAAGCAATGTGTATAATCATATAGTTTGGTCTGTAGGATTTATGGCATATGATAATAGAGTAATAAGAGCAAATAAATCCTCAGCTGATAAAAATAGTTGCAACTATTAGAGCCAGGCTATACATAACAACTTAGGAACTTTCTCCCTTTTTTTCTTACCCCAGATATTCAAGCTATCAAAATCATGTTACTATATGCTAAATCTCTGATAAACATATATTAGTTATTTATGTCCTTGTACATACAGATTTTTGTTTTATTGTTATAAACTCCTACATCCTTTAGTTAACCAGAAGGATGCAGGGAGTTGCCTGAATAAATACAAAGATCCACAATGTGACTTCTGGACATGGGATTTTGCTCTAAACTCGTAACTACTGAATGCCATTTTTATTTGACTCCTTATGTATGTATCCCCAAATCAAATTTATCATGCATGAGTTCCTTTAATCTTCTTTTGGACATTGTTCTTGTGTTTCAGAAATTGGAAATAACATTCTCCAAAATAAAAATTTTGCTGTTGTTCAGCTTCACCACTAAGCGCAAACGAGATTTTCGACTTGCCAGCCCATATCCTACACTGCACTACCGGGAATATCACCTTGTGCAGAGACTCTTGAGCTGATGCCAGTCCAAGCCAATGAGTGCTCATGTTAATGAAGTGTATGGAGGCTTGAAATTGGAAAGACTTCTCTTTTTGCCTGCCAGTTTCCAGAACTAAGCTGATACATTCACACAGCACAACACAACTCAATATTAATACTTGTGCTACATATGAAACATCTGGAAGCAGGTTTTCTTTGATCAAAAGGCAGCTTCTTTCAAATTCACTTGAAAGTTGTAGCTATTAGGGTTTCTCCAGTAATTTTCAAGATGGAGAACACAGAGGTCAAGGTGATGGCAATCTAGTAATATCTGTTAATTTCCATTGTCAGTAAAACGGAAGATTATTTCACTCATTCAAAGCAAATTGGAAGTATTTCATTTTTCTAATGGAATAGGCAGTGAATGATAAACCTTTATTGCATCATTTTTCAGTTCAGGGCATTTGTGGCAGACATATCTCCAGGGTGACATTTTTCTGCATTAACCACAAGAAAAAAACTTGCTTATCTCCTCAGTTCCCTGATAAATTCACTAGAGACACACAAACAAGGTAGAGGCCCTTATAGGCAAACCCCATGAATTTTGCCACCCTGAGAAACTGCCCAGAGAAGTGGATGCCTCATCCCTGGAATTGCTCAAGGCCAGGTCAGTTTCACCCTGAGCAACCTGGTCTAGTGAATGGCAGGGGCAAGGGTGCTGGAACTAGATGATCTTTAAGGTCCCTTCCAATTCAAGCCGTTCCACAGTTCTATGATTCTTTTAGATAGTCCCAACAATATCTAGCTTTGTAACAAATGAAGCAGGGGAACAACCTGAAAAATATAACGTGGTCTCACATCAAAAGGGTATACAGAAAGAGAGGCAGATTTAAGATTGCTTAGGGACCTTAAATAATGCATTTGATAATTTAAGTGCTTGACTTTGCAGTGCTAATATTCTGGTAGTTTAATAACATAAAAAATGCAAAAACAGCACTGCATGATCTGAATTTCAAATCCACAATCTCCATTTTTTAGCAGAATCAAATTAAAAGTTAGTTCTATTTTCCCCTACAGAGAAATGCACAGACCACTCTGTGGAGCCATCAGGAGAGGGGGAATCTGTAGCTCTTTGCCCCTTGATCTAATGGACTAACCCCAGATGCTGCCCCACACAGCCATTCTTTGTTTGGGACACATTTTTGAAGGGAAGGAAGAACACGTTTGGTGTGCTTTCACACAGCTTCAGTGGAGTTTCACAGAAATGGCTGATGATACAACATCATAAATAATTTAGAGAGGAAAGCCTCTTTTAAAACTTATTTACTGTTCACACAAGTAAAAACCACATATTGCACTCTTCAATCAGACAAAACTGAAGTCAATAGGATTCAACCTGACAGAGAAATTCATGATGAGGCATTAATGGCACACTGGAGGGAAATAAGTGAAGAGACCTGCTCATGGGATGCTCAAGAATGAGGCATAAAATGGGATTTTTCACTGGTCTTTCTCAATAACCCTTTGCTACCAGCTTGCCCTTCATCATGATTAAAAATATTTGTATTTATAGAGATTATTTACCCTAAAACCAACAAGACTAATGTACTCTGTCCAGATAAAGCTTTTCATGAGATTAAAGCTTTTACATATGTCTGCATATTTCCTTACTGAACAATGTGGTTTTTATTCCTGAAAAAATATAATCTTTCAAATACTATTAATATGTTTTATTACACTGGTTTTTTCCCACACAGTTTAAACCAATGTTAGCTGTACATGATGTCCAAAATATTTGGAAGCATGTTTGTGCTTTGGTTTCTTCATTTCTTTAGCTGAAAAATTCATGCTAAACAGACTGACAAGAACATAATTAAAATTTCTTCACTTTTTAAGACATTACATGATTTTTAAATATGTTATTTAGTTGCAATTCATTCAAAGAAAAAAAATTCACAAATGTCTTCAGTATAATTCCATGAAGAGTGCCCATCTGCTTGCTGTCATTATTTTTAATAAAGTCTATATAATGCTTGTTGCCAAAATAAAATGCATCACCAAGCCTCAAACCAGCTGGGTTAACATGTTATCCAGAAATTTTCCTGCATGCGTTGTCCATCTCAGGCTTTTTGAAGCAACATGGCCAGAGCACTTTTGGCCTGACACTGCACCCTACTGCTATAATGGTTCCTCAGGGCTTTCTAAAACTGTTTTGCAGGACTGGACTGAGGCCTCAAAGCATTTACAAACATACACACATGGAAATTTAAGATGGGATTAATTTCTTAGTATATTTCTTAGTATGGGATTTTTGGTATGAAGAATTGACATTTCAAAAGCAATCAGATAAGAAAAATATTGGGAAAGCTATATGAACATGGCTGATTAAGATTGTTAGAAAGTAGAAAACGGTTAACTGAGCCATGTATAAACACTAGCCAAAGGACTGATAACAGAGGTTGATCAATATTTGTCATATTAAAAAGCTTTAAATGAATGAATAATAAATAATTTCAAAATAATAATAAATTATTTCTTTAGCTGGGAACACAGGAGGGCCACTTGAACCTCTCAATTTATTCTCAAGCAAGTGATGGTTGCTCCAGAAGACTTCACTAAAGATCTCTTTTACATATTTTTTTGCTATGTACTGTAAAATTCTTCCACACACCTAGAAATAAAACAAAACTTAAAATATATTTAGACTCTATTATATAAACTTTATTATACAGTTTCAACACATCTGCCTAACATTGGCAGTGAGCTAAACACAGACTCTGGGGTATTCCTTTGGGTTTCCAGATGCTGGACCAGAAGAGCTTAGATCTTCTGTTTCTTTTGATCCAAATCTCCCAGCCTCAGTTATCGACCAGATATCCTAGAAAATTCTGAAAGGCACTCAACAGTTAAGTTTAGGCATCTGAACAGTCCCTAATGAGACAAAGTAGTGGAATTTAGCTTACAGGTTGACAAGACCAGAGTTAGCTGTTTAATACCAGAGATATGAACACGCGACCTAGCTGAGCTATACTCCATGGAAATCTATGCCTTCATTCAACAACACATAGGTAAGGACCAGTGTCATTTAAGCTTCTCTATATTTTTTTTTTCCTGGCCTTTTGGAAGGACACATGTCAACCATCACATCAGTCACCCTAGACAACCTCAAAGATGGGGGTATTTATCCTGTTCTCATCAGTACGGTCAGAGGAGTCTGAAGAACCATCCAGATGACAAAATGCACACAAACTGGTGTAGGTTAAACTTGTGTGTCAAAAGATAGTTGCAGATTGAAGTCTTTCACCAGAAATACCCATTAGAGTCAAGCACAGCTATATATATATATATATTATTAGTGGAAACCATGGTTCAAAGAACAGCAGAAGTTTTAGTCCTCTTCGTGAGCTACATGCCCTCACTTGTGGAGATTATGTATAAAGGGCTTTGGTCCCACTGTGTGAGGAGTACTCTTTCCTACCTCTGCAGAAGATCTCAGCATACTGACATCTACTCCTTTCACCCTTTGACACTGGGAAGAGAGACTAGCTTGGTCAGTGTAAGCATAAATGCTCCTTTTCACAAAAGATGATCTTTTCTATCTTTTAAAGTCAGGAAATACAGTTTGCAGAAGGCCTAGTGAAGTGGAAAATCCATTTCTATAGGTTCTGTAGAATGAAATACAGTTATAAAAAATTCCTCTACAAAGTTAAGAAATTTAACAAGAAATTAGATTCTTTCTGTTCAAGGTTTAATCCAGTCTATAGAACTTAATAGAGAGTTACATCCTTGCTATAGAGAGGCTTAAAGTTCCTGGAGAAAGGTGATTATTCTCTATTTAATTCTACAGATCTTTTTCTATAAGGGTAATTTCAGATTCATTCAACTGTTATGCTTCTTCTGCCACCTTGGAAATTATCACACTTTCATGAATTTGGCATGGTTCCATCAATAGAATCAGAAACATAAAATTTCCGTTCCTAATATAAATGTGCAGTACTGTACTGTTTCATAACTTTCCACTTGATAATTCATATGTGGTATCTTTTGTTGGATTTTGACTGTAATTTCTAAGTTAAATTCAGAGAAAGGGCTAAAATTATTTGGGAAAAAGTCATACTGAAGCTCCAGTATTTCAGTTTGCAGTACTGCTATGCCAGTTTCTTACTTTATTCAGCCAAGGATCAGTCCATTTTAGCCACAACTTCACCTTCCAGAATACGTGAGGCATGTAATCTCTTACACAGCAAATGAAATATTTTAATTATTTTTGTCTTGCAGGTTGTTGTGGTTTAATTCCAGCTGGCAACTTAACATCACTCATTCATTCCTCCACCGGCAGAAGAGTATCAGAAAATCAAGAAAACTCATAGGTTCAGATAAAAGCATTTCGGTAAGTAAAGAAAAGCTGCATGCACAAACAAAACAAGGAATTCTTTCACCATTTCCCATATGCAGGCAGGTGTTCAGCCATTTTCAGGAAAGCAAAGCTCCATAACACGTAATGGTGGCGTGGAAAGACAGCCACCCCAAATGTCCCACTCTCCTTCCCCCAGCTTTATATGCTGAGCATGATGTGATATAGTCTGGAATAACCCTTTGGTCAGCTGGCATTAGCTGTCCTGGCTGTGTCCCCTCCCAACGCCTTGTTCACCACCAGCCTTCTTGGTGGTGGGGTGGGGTGAGAGGCAGAAAAGGCCTTGGCTCTGTGTAAGCACTGCTCAGTGATAGCTAAAGCATCTCCATCTCTACCAACACTGTTTTCAGAACTAATCCAAAGCACAGCCCTATGCTAGCTACTACAGATAAAATTAACTCTATCCTACCCAAAACCAGCACAGAGAGAAAATCATATTTAATCTATAAATGCATATGGATTACAAGATTGTTAGTACAGACACCTTCCCTCCTTATGTTATGGTGGAATGCTGTGTTGGGTTTACATGGCAAGCTTTTGTTGGCAGGGTCCACCAGGATGGCTTCTGTGAGAAGTTGCTAAAGTTCCCCCTACATCTGAGAGTGTCAATGCCAGCTGCCTCCAAGATGAACTCCCTTGGCCAAGACCAAGCCTATCAGTAATGGTGGTAACACCTGAGATAATGAAGTTTAGAAGAGTGGGAAACTACAAAAAAACAGCTGCCTGAGAATGCATGAGAGAAACAGCCCTGCAGACACCCAGGTCATTGAAGAAAGACAAAGAGGAGGTGATCCAGGCACCAGAGCAGCAATTCCCTGCAGGCTGTGGCGAAGACCATAATGAAACAGGCTGTGCCCCTGAAGCCCACAGAAGTCTGGGCTAGAGCAGATATCCACCTATGGCCTGTGGAGGACCCCACAATGGAGAACATGGGTGCCAGAAGTAGATAATGACCCTGTGGGAAGCCCACCCTGAATCAGGATTCTGGCAGAACCTGTGACTCTGTGAGAGACTCTTCTTGGAGCAGGCTGTTCCTGAAAGACTGCATCCTATGGAAACGTTTGTGAACCCAATAGAGCAGTTTGTGAACTATAGCCTGTAGGAATGACTTGTCTTGGAGAGGTTAATGGAGGACTGTGTCCCACAAAAGGGATCCTACGCTGGAACAGGGGATGAGTGTGAGGAGTCCTCCCACTGAGGATAAAGGAGAGGCAGAGACAGTGTGCAATGAACTGACCTCAGTCCCATTCCCCATCCCCCTGAGACTCTGAAGGTGAGGACGTGGAGAATTCAGAAGTGAATTTGAGAGAGGGAAAAAGGGAGAGGTGGGGGGAAAAGGATTTATTCTCATTAACCTATCCCAGTTTTGAATTGGTCTAATTGATTTGAAATAAACTAATTTCCCCAAGTCAAGTCTGTTTTGCCCATTATGATGATTGGTGAGTGATCTCTCATGTCCTTATCTCAACCCACAAGCCTTTCATTTTCTCTCCCCTGTCCAGCTGAGGAGAGTGGTTCTGGTGGGCATCCAGTGTCCAGCCAACGTCAACCCACCAGAAATGCCATGGATATAGAAACACATAAACAACAGGCAACAATTCCCTCTGTGTTTTTTTCCATACGCAATTTCTTTTTTGAAGACTTATACATTTTGGTAAGTGAAATGCACTACAAAGGGGCAGAGAAATTGCATTTAGACAATTGTTAATATTTCTCACTAGCACTATGTAATTCTTGCTTCTATCAAAAATATTCACATGTAACTTCTGCACATTTCAAAATCAGGCTATCCCAATATAAGTCACTAAATATATTCTGCTTTCTATAACTGGAGAAACATTCAAAAATATTCAAAATAACTAAGCCCATGGCCCCTTGATTTCTACACAGTTTTACCCGATTAAACTGTAATTGTAAAACAGGGGTGCAAATGTCTGCAAAAAGTTATGCAAGCAAATGTATATAAACTGTAAAATGTAATTATGCCATAAGTGTTTCTACTTAGGAAATCCATCCCTGATGTAATGACCTTAGATTTTCTTGTTGAGGTGAAACAAATGTACACATTAAGGTTTACATCAGGCATTTGACCTGATTAGGAAGGGAGTGCATGTCCTATGTACACCTATGTCTCTACTGATTATAAAGGTCTTTGATAACTGGTTCACCGATACTGTAGAGATCAGCCTCCAGGCAGATTAGCAACACTCTCTCTGGTTTTTGTGTTCTAGCAGTGTTGATTGTAGCAAAAAGAAACTGAACAGGCGTCACCAAACATCCATTTTTTTACGCTTACATCCCTAAAAATATTTTATGAGGAATCTGGAGGATCTGATGACCTGCATCATGAAGCATTGCTTTGTTTTAATGTAAAGGAGATGCTGTAAAGCTGGTGCTGAGTAGCTCCAGTGAGCTGCATGCTGTTAACCACAATTTTTCTGCCACTGTTCTGCCAGTGTTTAGGCAATTGCATTCCTAATGAATTAATAGACGGATATGCTCTGTACTTTCTTGAGCTAATATTTCAGACTCTGCCATATCAAATTTAATTTGGATAGCAATTAATAACAGCTTTCTGTAAAGTTAGCTCCAATTTTAATAATACTCACTTCTCCTAGAGATGGTTGATTTCTTCACAAATTGGTGTCCAATAATTTCAACAGATTTGTCGTTATAACTATATGTAAAAGTTTCTGTGAACCACAGTACATTTAGTTCTAGATTCCACTCCTTTCTCAGGGCATATGTGATACACACATCCTTCCAGTGCTGTGTTCCTTTTTTTCCCCTTAGGTTTCAAATTTTCCATGTAAGGTGAATCCAAGGTAACTACACACTTGTCCTTGAGCATATGTCTTGAGTAGATACTTGTAAGGAAAAATTTCACTTAAAGTTTTGTGAAGATGATAATGGAGTCACTGTGTGTTAAAATATCACCAAACTTGTGCCAAGTTAATTCTTAAGGTGCTACTTGAAATTTAAAGTCTGAGTACAGATTTTTGATATTTCCAAGACACTTCATGGTTTAAAAAAACAACCTTAAAATTTTAAATTGCATCATTTCAATCTGTAACTTTAAAATTTTCTATACTTAAAAATTTATATACTGCAAGAGATTCATGGTAATTGAGCAAAAGAGAGTACTGCTAATACTGTAACCTCTGAAAAATTGTTTGCTGTACATACTAAGGAATGAAAATAAATTTAAAGGAGAAATCAGAGAAATTATTAAAAATAGTACTAAAAATTTAAAAGACAGCAGTACAGAATTCTCCAGTACTATACAAGCAAAACAAAGTGAAACTAGATAATAAAAATTAAAAGAAAAATATGAATTCACCTTTGGCTTAACATAAAAGTGGCAGAGAAATGCTGGAAAAATTCCATGCTTTCAACATAGCTGATGGAAAATTTGATATTGTTAAAAGAAAATAATTAAAGAAGAATAAAGGGGAAGAAAAGTAACCTGGTCTTGCCAGCTGCAGTCAAAATTTTATAAGGAAAATTAGGTGTAAGAGACTTACAAGTTTAACTGCTTCCTATCCTCTCTATATGTGACACTTTCTTGAAGCAATAATTGTGTGCATGTGTCTGTAACAATGTGTGTGTACATGTGTTTGTGTACACTTCTACAAAAAAAAAAGACAGAAAGAGAAGGAAAAAGTAAAAAGTCTTCCTGTATGAAGCAGTATTTTTTATTTTTGAATTATGAAACGTGTCAGGAAAATCAGAAGCTAGTTCTGCTGATAAGCGCTAGAGTTTTGCTTTTCTGGGACAGAGATGAAGAGAATAATGCTAGTGCTCATGCAGAGACGATACATTTTCTACTTAAAATATTTACTTCAGAGAAATTCACATTGGCATAAATTTTAAATAAGTCCTGGGAAGCCAGAGCCTTCATAAAGTTGAGATATTTTCTTTAGGTTCACAATCAGGTGAAACAAAATTCTGTATAAATAAAAAATATTTCATTTTACTTCCATTGAATAACCCTAAGGAATTATTTTAAGAACAGTCTTAAAGGATACAGTTTGTGCCAGCATTTTAATTGAGTATATTTTTTTCCCCCTAGACATTGCATTTTGAATGTCTCTTCTTGTCCTGCACCACTCATAATCAAGATGGCAAAATTTCAGTGTGAACACTCATCATGAACACATTTCCCTCTTTCAGGACAGAGCACTTTTTTTCTCTTTTTTTTTTCTGCTGTAGCAATATTCTTTATTATCAGTCAGAGCTTTTCAACCAATCAAGTTCATTGTACGGTTATAAGGATTTTTCTTCCACAGTTTTTTCATCTGCAGTCTCTGGATGAAGTTTTGTTTGATATATCCTGCTTGTTTACATCAATACTGTGTTCTGTGGTGTTTAAAATTGTATTCTCCTCTAGTACTAAAGCACCCTGACTTCTGGTATGGTTCTTTGTGCCCACAAGTAGTATCACTGTAACTCCCAAAAGGAGGGATTGCAGGCCTGAAAATAAATAAAATAAATAAAATAAGATAAAATAAAATAAAATAAAATAAACAAACAAAAAACCCCAAACAAACAAACAAACAAACAAAAAAACCCCCACGAGATTCTCATTCTTCATTAGGGTATTAATTCAAGGGAAAAGGAAGTTTTTTGAGGAAAAAAAAATGTAACAAGTATTGCCTGCCACAGCAATAAAGAAGAATAAACAGTCCTGCTGAGTCACTAGATAGTCTCTCGGTATTCTCTGATTTTGACACAATTTCTCACTGGGTGAAAAAAAAGAAAAAGGTAAAACCTCCAAACAATAGAACCCAAATAACAATGACTATTTAATTTTCTGAAACCTGGGAGAAATTGGGACATTTTTAACTGCTTTCTAGAGAAAACAAAAATAATCGATTTAGCAATTTCAATTATCTTTGACTTTCATTGTAACGTTCTGCTATTGTGTTAATTTTATGGTGTCTCTGTTTATGCTTTTTAACACAAATAATAATAATATTTAGATATATGTGATATTTAATGAATAAATTAGATCTGAGTTGATTTATCTGTTCTACCTTTGTTTTCAAATTATTATTCAGCCCAGTAAGAGGATAGGGTGTGTGCTTCTTATTTGCAGTAAGTATTTGAGAAGTGAGCCTTAATTTAGAATAGGTTCATTTGCATTGAAATCTTATTATTGCTATTAAAAAAGTTTAAATAAAACAAGAGTGAGGCTTTGGCAACTGAAACTGGTGAATCTCCATGAATAATTTACATAGGTTTTGTTTCTACTAATTAAACCTCTCCTTTTTTTCTGTTTTGTCCAATCATTACACAAATGCAAAGATCAGAGACAATAAAAACTAAAGGAGAGGATATGGAACAGATTTGTTGAATACTGTTTGGCAGGTAAGCAGAATTCAAGGTTATCTTTTTAGCAAATGTTACCACTCAGCTGTGAATTAGTTTTGGGTACCCATCACAGATGGAAAGACTGCATTAGGATTGTGAGAAACAGTATCAGAGAGAGCAGGGGAGAACATCATCTTCACGTATTCCAGGGTTCATATAGTGGGAGGATTGAGAGGAAATAAGGCAGAGTTACATCTGTACATACAAAATTCTTTTAAATTGGACTGGCATAATTTAGGCTATTCTGTAGTGTACATATTACACCTTTAATTAGATCCCTTTGTTTTAAAAGCAACACAGTGAAGAAAATCAAAATTAATTCCTAATTCCTTTTTGGATTAAATTTCAGAATATATATCATTGGCAAATAGAGCAGTAAGATATAGCTGCTTCTCCTATTTTCGCTAAAATGCTGTTAGGAGAATGGAGGGTGTTTGAAACAAAAAGCTAATTTCTAGGTGCACACTTTATCTGCAAAGACCTGATCTCAAGTTGCATGTGCAGGCTATATTGATGATAGTTTTCCAATGGGAAAGAAAAATGTGCCGTTCTTGACAACTGCAGAATCCCCCTTTAAAAAAAAAAGAATTGTCATGATGACTTAATAACTCAAAACTGAGTGTATCACATAATTAAAGTCTAACTATATTCTATTTTTTTAGATTTTCTTTTAAAATTCACATTTCATTAACATTTTAAGGTATTAAAATGTATTTTTTTGAACACGTGTGGTAGGTAAGTCTGGACACTTGGGTTTGTTTTTCAGTAGGAACAAAACCTAAAAAGTATCTTTTTAATGTTGGTTACAAGTTTATACTGAACAAATTGGGTGCAGCTGCTTTTAAATGTCCAAAGCAAGTTTCTGGGGCATTTCCATTCCTCCTTTCATCTTCTGTCACAGATATAATAATAAAAAAAAAATACCACGAAGACCCAGTGCCTTGTAAGTCTAAGCACAAATGAGAGAAGTGAAGTCTAAAACAATTCTTCCAATTTCAGCTTTCCCTCTGGCTTTACTCTTGCTACTCCAGGAATATTAAAAAGAAATGGAATGTTTTTAATGGACTGTCAGCAGTATTGTTTTCATTAACAAAAGGAAACTCAATCAACTGTTCTGCCAAGCCTCTCTGTCTCTTCCTTGATGGGCATGATAAATGGTGCCAAGCATTGTCAGATTCTGCTAAATTAAATTAAAATTATAGGTGTTCAAAAATCTTTTAGGACTAAGCCTAATGTAATTTTGATTATATTTCTTCCTGAAAGAAAAATAATAGTAAGAAGTAAGCAAGAAGGACAATAAAAGTTTTGAGATAAAAGAAATTAATGGAAACATTCTATCATTAAATTTGCTTTCCAAGGCAGTGACACAGATTGACTGAATCCAAAACATATCTATTTATACATGACTGCCAGCACTAGTAAGAAAAATATTAAAAATGGTAACTCACAGTAGCACTACAAAAACAAGTTTTCTAAAAACTGACATGAAACAAATATGTGTATAGTGAGTGTTTTAAAATATCCCAAAGCTTATCAGGTTTTTAATCAGTCATATTTAAACTGTAATATTCTGTCTGGGGTTACTGTCAATCCCAGCAAATAAGGAGAAAATGCGAAGCCTTTTTTAGAGGACAAGAGTTTAGTGTTTACAGATACAGAGTTAAACAGAAGCAACAGTTCTATTTGTGCTAGAAATAGTTGAACTAGTTGAAATATTCAACTTGTTTTACAATGTGCAAAAAGGCAAATTCCATTGAAACTTTTCAATCAATGAATTTGTTCTTCACATAGCCAAAAATTAAAGCCCCTGGGTTCAGTGTATTCATTCCTGGGCCTCTTTAAATTTTGAAGTCTGTCCTGCTGCCCCACTTCACTTTTAAAAAAGTAAACATCCTTAGAGGTTTCAGTGTGAGTGTTGTATTACCTGAATTTGCAGGCAATGTCATTCAGATTGTAAAAAACCCAAACCACTGTCCCTGCAGTAGTGGTATTTTCACGTAAAAGTTCTAATGACAGAAATGCAAGTTTCAAAAAATGATTTTGCATGGTTGCATGTTGCTCTTGGCAATGAGACAAAAATGCTGGCCAAGTGGCACATCCTGAAAGTGGCTCATATACCAAACAAAACACTAACACAATGTGCAGGATTATATTTTGCTTAGAACTGGAGGTTGGAAGCAGCTTTATAATAAGTCTTCCAGAAGTATGATTTACCACTATTATTTTTATTGTTGGTGGTCGTGTGGGCCAGCACTGGATAATACTGAAGACATTTATGAAATATTCTTTACCTTTCTAGCTCTATTTTATGTCAGTGGTTCAGACAATTTACAACTGCTGTTCTGTGTAGAGCTGCACTGTGAAATGGAGCTTATTGCTGGAGCTCCAGGTCTCATGTCTCCTCCCACATAGTATGTATCTTTTTAATTTGCAGTGCTCCTGACACAGTATGCTTGATTAGGGACTGGTGTTGAAGATAACTCTGTAGGATAAAATGCTAGCTCTCTTAGTCATGTTGTTATATAAATTCTGCCATGTATACATGCCAAGAGAGAACTTGAGAGATGTAAAATGTAGCTTGATGCAAGTAGAAATACCTCAATTTTAGTGCAGTCGCACAAGAAAATACCCTTTGGAGACTTTGACCCATGGCAGTCATGAAAGTAATATAGCAAGATGATAAGGGGGTGTTATATATCCTCTGTTACTGATTATGGAACAAATCATTCTTTTGTTTTATGCTAGGACTAAGGCCCTTGTAGTAAAGAGAGCAGTCCCACAGCTGAACTGAAATGCGGGTTTTTCAATGTCTGCTCTAGTGAAGTAAACAAAGACATTTTGAGAACTAGGGAGGAAGGTTTAGGACTAAAAGAGGTGTTTATTTTAACACAGATATAATATAGATTATTGTACAGCATGCTCTTTAGAGACAGAAGAGATCAATTATAGCTAAATTGAGATGTGATAGAAGGAGATTTAGTGATACGAGGAAGCTTAAATTAATCCCTGCTAAGTTAATATCGACAAATGTTACTCGCTGGTGTCATCAGTCTAGTGCTTTCAGCAGTCTGCGACATGGGCAAGAGTAGTACCTAGTAGTACCTAAAGGAAATGCTTTATCAGCAACCAAAACCAGTTCACTGGATTGTCAAAACCCTGGAAAAAAACACTCCCTGATTATAAAACCCTGAATGCAGATTTAAGGATTGAATTTTTGCTGTCTCATCAGATTGCCCTTGGACTCAGCACCTTGCTTTCACTCCGGGCCAAACCAGTGGCCAGCCAAGGCTCAACACCTCCCAGCGAGACTCTCCTCAGAGACAGGGCACAGGGCAGAGCCGCTGAAGTTTGAGCCCACCTAGACCCACAGTCATGCCTAGGGAACTGCCTGGGTAGGTCAAACAGTGACAGAATCAGCCCTCTTGACTTCTATCAGCACTTTCTGCAAGCCCCTTGCATGGGGCATAGTTGTCCTTCTCTAAGCACTACACCTTGACAGCCCCTGGGCTGCAGAGTTCCATTCCCTCATCCTCCAGTCCCTTTCCTACGACCTGGGGATAACCAGTGGGAAGCAGAAAGACAGGAGCAGTCTCTTATATTCCTGTCCCCTCTTTCTCTATTGGCCCAGGCTGGCTGTGGAGGAGAGGAAAAAGACACCTGCAGATCCCCAATGGACTATCCCCCAGACACTCTGGGACAGGTGGCAGCCGGCAGACTCAGCCGTCCCCCAAGACTTCCTTCATCATCTGTGCTTCTGCCCAGATATCTCTATCTGAGGGTTAAAACTTAGAAAACTAAAACAAAACTTCTACTTGTGCAGAGGGAAAATAAAAAATGGAAGCTGTGAATACTAGCCTATGTGAAGGACCATTCTGCTTGTCACATACATCCTGATTAAACACTTGTTTTTATACTGTTGTGGCTCAGTTCTTTATGTGATCTTCAAAGGTGAAACCTAAACTCTCCCCCAGCCCACTAAATTCAATGCAATTCTGCATCGTTTGATGGTATTCCACATGAAGTACTTTGAGTATCTGGGACATTAATTTGGTCAGATCCTAATCACAATCATACTAGAGCAGACCAAAGGTTTGTGTGGTCCCCTGCAGTGGCTGAAGCTCTCATGGGTCTCAGTGGATTTCTCTTCTACTTGAAGTTTTCCCTTGAACCCACTCACTGTCTAGATACCATGGCAGGATGGCACTGAAATGTCTCTGTCTACAGAACAAACGACACCATAATGAACCTGGATACTTTTTGAGAGAGGATACAGAGGGAAAATGCAAAAGCCACACGTGGTGAAAAATCAGATATTGCCCGGAAAACATCTGAAAGTGAATAAATTGAAGTTGTTAATACAGCTTTGGTTTGGATTGAGGGAAGGGAAAAAATGCAAAGCCTTTTTTAGGAAAGGATCTGCTGGTCACAGACTTGAGAAGGATCTAAAATTAGAAAAATCCTGTTAAACACTAAACTCAGGGGGCTGTGGGCACAACCTGACAGACTTCAAACTACTAAAACAGGACTTTCTCAAAGGAAACAATAAAGCTCATACGCTGCTAGCTTACAACCTCAGACAGAGAAAGAAATTATTTTAAAAATATCTATTTTACCGATTAAGAACTGTATTGGAGCTATGAAATATGAACCAAAAGAAATTTGTGAGTTCCTTGAAGGTTTCTTTTAACACCTTTATACTTGCAAGAAACAGGTCTCTGGAGATAAAAGGTCAGATTGTGAAGGCTAATATGTCTGGTTACTCAGCAGAATAAAAGGCCAGATTGGACTGTCCTTTTGAAACGAAAGAAATTCAAAAGTGATTTAAAAAATATGCCAGCAGGAAAAACTTCAGTACTTTTTCAATTCCCTTGTGACTTTCCTTTTATATTTTCACTACATACCTGGTAACACAGATACCTTGGAGGACAAATTTGCCTTTCTATTATGACGGAGGCAAATTTTACACATTCCTATAATTCATAAGCCCATCATAAAATGCAGACATGGATCCACTTTTCTGTTTGTCTAGCAGAGTATTTTCCATTACTACAGACACAAGAAATATAAATTGAGTTTCTGCATAGATGCTTGTTGTGACGTGCTTCAAATTTGTTAAATGCAGCAAATTAGATAAAAGAAGTGAATTAGAAGAATGAGGGTTGAAAAGAAAGCTGATAATGCATGGTTAAACTCAGTTTGAAGGTGGGTTTAATTTTTTATTTGGAGAGACTGAAATAAATAAAAAACAGAATTTATTGCTTTTGAATGTCACAGTACCTTGGTTAATAAAGAAACACATTACATTGACCTTGAACTCAAAGAAGCACCAAACCTGTTCCAACAAAGCTCCCACAGAGAAAGGCTTTGCCTTAGCAGTCAAGTTCAAGCAACTCTAGGCGGAAGAGGTGTGAGCTCGCATGGGGGGCAGCCACCTATCAGCTGTTTGATGTCTGATAGAGCCATTTGATGGATGCTGTGCTTACTAATCTTGCTCTTTTTTCATGTCTCCTGAACTCTGCCTTAGGATCTTGCTGCTTATCTTCAACAGACTTTTTAACTACCCAGGGGTCTTGTCAGGGGTTTTGTATTATCCAGATTCTGGATCAGCTTTCCCTGATCATGGTACATGGATCTAGATCCAACCCCTGTCACTGAGCCTCAGCAGTTAGATATGATTTGTCACATCCAGACGTATGTACACACTCAGATCTTACATATGCCATGATTGACCCTGCATTTGAGATATGCGGCAGGACTATTTTATTGTGATTAGATATTAGTGTCATGGTTAAATACTTCCACAAAGCACTAATGGTAAGACCAGTTCTAACTTTGTTTATAGGGCAACATTATTATCATGGAATCACAGAATAACACAGAAGAGCTGAGGGTGGAAGGGACCTCTGGAGACCAGCTGGTCCAGCCCTTACACTCAAGCAGGGCCACTTAGAGGAGACTCCCTAGGACTATGTCGAGGTAGCTTCTGACTGTCTCCAAGGAGACTCCACAACCTCCCTGGACTACCCGTGCTAGGGACCAATCAACATCACAGTAAAAAAAAACCCATGTTGGATGGTGTTCTGACAGACCTTCCAGGCTGTGGTGATGGATTTCTTCAGCCTGGCTAGCTCCTGACACCGTCGGCCAGAGTGGGTTCTAGATATCTGTGGAATCCGGGGTGCAGCTGTAGGGCACAGCTCTACAGAACAGGTGGACTGTGTTGGGGATAGGACTGTGCTGAGAGTAGGGACAAGGAAGAGGGAGAGGTCATTTGTATGTTTTCCAAAGATCTTTATACGCCAGAAGGTCAGGGACAGAATGACCCTGAGCAAAGGCATCCATCAGCTTATAAATGGGGGAGGTCCCAGGGGAGGATGCAATGTTTAACCAATTGGGAGGAACTGAAGGTGAAACACAAGGCTGGGAATACAATGTCTAAACCAATAGGGGAATACAGGGAGGAGAACAACTTAAACAAACCAACAGGGTTTCGAAGGATACAAAATTAATGGAGAAGTTTCTAGAGAAAGGGGCAAGCATGGGAAGGGATTGGCATTTAATGGGAGGAGGAACAGGGAACAAAAGGGCAGGTCTTTGGGGAGACAGACAGCTAGGGCAAAACCAACAACATGGGTGAAAGGAACAATCCATTGGTAATAAAATATACTATAACAATACAAAATGGGGGGAGGGGGGTATAAGCCTGACTACTAGGACCAAATTACAATCAAAAACACACTGCAACACTTCCAGTGTTTCAGTTTTGTGCCTCTTGCCTCTGGTCCTGTCATCAGAAAAGAGCCTGGTTCTGTCCTCCTTACAGACTGCCCTCATGTATTTGTATACATTGATAAGATTCCCCCAAGCCTTCTTTAAACTAAGCAGTCCCAGCTTCCTCGACCTTTCATCATGAGAGTGATCCAGTCCTTTAATCATCCTTGTCACTCTCTTCTGGACTCTCTCCATTATGTCCATGTCTTTTTTTGTACTGGGAAGCCCAGAATGAGGCACAGTATCAGAGAGTCATAGAATCACAGAATATCCTGAGCTGAAGGGACCCCCAAGTATCAAGTCCAGCTCCTGGTCTTGCACAGGACAACCCCAAAAATCATGCCATGTGCCTGAGAGCATTGACCAAATGCTTCTTGAACTCTATCTACTCTGCTGTGACCATTTCCCTGGAGAGTCTTTCCAGAGCCCAACTGTCCTCCAGATGCAGAACCTTTTTCTAACATCCAATCTAAACCTCCCCTGATACAACTGCAGGCCATTCCCTCAGGTCCTGTCACTGGTCACCGCAGAGCAGAGACCAGTGCCTTCCCCTCCTCTTCTCCAGGCTGAACAGACCAAGTGAGGTCAGCCACAGTTTATAACCTTCATTCAGACTCCCAGCTGTGTCCTAACCAGGGCTGAACAGGGGAAAAGGATCACCTCCCTTTTCCTGCTGGCAGTGATCCTTTTATGCAACCCAGAACACTGGCGCCCTTCATTACTGCAAGATCACGCCACTGCATCATGTTCAACATGGTGTTCCTGTTCTGCAAAGTTTTCCAGATGAGCAGCCACCAGTATATATTGGTGCCTGGAGTTGTTCCTCCCCAGGCACTCAGTATGGATAACCTGGGAGTGGAATTCCTTCACCAGCATCCTCTGTGCAGGCCTGTAATGTGATATTTGGCTACAGCTGGCCCCATGACACATCATACATTGCTGTATAATCTTTATATATTTGTGCTGGACACTTCAAAATTATCTTAGGAAATGAATCTTATTTCATTGTTATATGAGTTTAAAATACCATATTAGATTGGCAAAGATTGAAAGATTTTCTGTGTTTGTTCTAAAGAAAGCATCTCTTTCATATCTTTAAAAAATAATTTATTACTGTTTAGAGTTCTGCACTGATTGCTCTTTAAATACATCTAACCTTAATAAAAATGTCTCCGGCATAATCCTAATAAATGTTTTATCAACTTATGAACTTCACAGAACAGATGACTTTGAAACTGACATGCATAAAATTCAACTATTGAAAAATTATCTGCAACACAAAAAGCAACAAATTACTTTGGGGGGGACTTGTCAAAACTTGTTTACCTTGCCAGAGGTAGCAGCTCTTATCCAAATAAAAGCTGCTTACAATAAGGGAATTTTAATACTGAAATTTACCTGCATTTTATTTTGTATACCCTCCACATCCATTTTCTGCAAGTTCTATCCAAGGATATTGAGGTTTATGTAATTTCCAGTAATATCATAGTAGAGCAATCTTCATGAGAAGTAAAATAAGATGTTTTCCTCTCCAGAGAACTGGTCTCATTACAAGACTGCAAAGACAAGTTTCTTCCTTTTTGTCTCCCTAAAGAATATTCCTTTCTGTGGCATTCCTTTCTATGCAGTAGTGATGGAAAATTATTTGGAAATCACAGAATTATAAAACAATTCAGACTTGAAAATCTTTCAAGAGACAGTTTCCAACAGCTTTTCCAGTCATGTTTGTCACAGACATCTCTTTGTGAAAAATCTTTCTTTAGGATTTTTCCTTCTGAGAAGCTGCGGCCTTAGAAACAGAATGTAAACTATCATTATCTGCTGCTGTGGAATGCAACAGGTCTGTCTGGATTGGGCCATCTTAGATGTTTGTAGTTAATAACCAATCAAGAATGGAGCTCTCTCGGACAGAATCCGGGAGAGCTAATTTGTTATCATTCTTTCTTTCCTATTCTTAGCTTAGCAGCTTCTGAAAAAGCTCTCTTTCTTTGTAGTATAGTTGCAATGTAGTATATATATATCAAAAAATAATAAATCAAGCCTTCTGATCATGGAGTCAACGTTCTCATCTGTTCCCTCAATCAAGAACCCTTGTGACCACCGTCACACGTTTTGCAGTGCTCAGCAGACCTCACACTGAAGAATATTATCCAGCTTATCCAGCCAGAATTCCCATTGCTGCAGACTGTGACTATTGCCTGCCTCTTGTCCTTTACTGTGCTCTTCTGCTTCTCTATAACTGCCCTTTTAGAAACTAAAAGCAGCAATTGGATTGATACTTAACATTCACTCCTCCAGGCTAAGCAAACAGATCTTCCTGTAGCTCTTTCTGTATATGAAGTGTTCTGCACCCCTAGTCACTGGGTGACCTGGACAGGCATCTTAGTAACTCTGAGATGGATCCTTTCCAGTTTGTCAATGTTTGTTTTATGCCAAGGAGCCTAAAGCTGGACAAAGTGCTCCAAACCTCAGGAGGCTGGAGTACAAGGAAACAATCCCTTCCCTTGATTTTCTGGCTACTGTCTTGCTAATGCACCCTAGCATGTGGCTACCCTTCAGTTCCAGGAAGCCTTGCTGCTTATTTGTGTTCTACTTGTTCACAAAGACTGCACCTCCTCCACCAGTGTCATTCTGCAGAGCTGCTGCCTGTCCCCTCAGGCCCAGCACACATGGGCTTATTCCATCCCAGCAGAAGAACTTTTAATTCACTTTTGCCAAGTGTGCCGAGGTTCCTGCTTGCTCATTCCTCCAGGCTGTGGAGGTGTTGCAGTCCTGCCCTCCAGAGTATCAACTACTTTACCTTGTCTGGTGTCATCTGAGAAGCTCACAAAAATTTTTTTCTGCCCCATTGCCCAAGCCATTGATGAAGACATTAAACACTGCTGAGGAGTTCGCTAGTGGCTCGGCTGTATAGAAAGCTCACAGAGGTAAAGTGGAGGATGGTTAACTGCTCCTTTCTGAAGTATTCAGATACAATAATAATAGATGCCATAGGGAATACCCATGCAGAAAGTAATAATTCAGTCTTCAGAATGACATTTGAATAGTGTGCAGCAAATAGGGCCTGGGGCCACACATCAAATTCTGCAGATAAAAGAAAAAAACCTAGCATCTGCTCACTCTTTGAGCATTATCTATCTCTTGTGTTGAAAGGAGCAGGGTTTCAGTGAAAAATCTCAGTGACCATGTGATCGGAAAATAATAATCACTGGTTCATTTACTGATGTGGCCAAAGGGAACTGAGTCCAATATTTATTATTTTATGAATGCTTTTCATTGTAATCTGCAATGCATACATGTAATTGGAATGGATGAAAAGGCTGTATCTTGAAGCATAGTCTTACTACTATGATTCTGTGAAACTATGAACAGTCTTGACCTTAGCTGATCACTTCTATAGCATCATAAAGGGGAGGAGATTCAGTTATGCTGAGAAATAAGAGAAAGAGGCAGAATATGGCAGAAGAGAACTGGCTATGCTGATTTCCACATTTTGTGGAGAAATTGGGTGAACTATAATTTATTAAGCTACAGCAGTTATTAATATATAGTCATCTTTTTGAAGATCTGTATACTGCTGCTACCATCACTGGTGTCTTCATTTTGCATATTGTCTGTCTAAGAATTCGGACCAAATTTCAAATCTGCATCTGTCTTTAATCACAGCTTTTACTGAAACCAATACTAAATGTACCTCTGGTTATTGTATAAATATCTGGATGTTGAAATGGGCTACTGATATTGCACATTAACAGTTCAAATATTTATTTGTACTGTCTGCCAAGAGAACCTGTGTGAAGAAAGCCATGTTTAAGACACTTTAAATAATTCCTTTTAAAACAGTCAGTGTGTTAGTGTCCTGCACACCCAAATGTGTGCATGCAAGCAGCACTAAGCTGAAACTGGAAGCCAAATAAGCTTGTATTTTATTATACCTAATTAATTATTTTTATTTTCTAACTATTTTCAAATCCTATCTGAAAAGGAACACCAAATCATATTGCATAGGTGTAAAGGCTCAGCCTTGTAATGATACATTTCTAATGTATGCTGCATAGCTTACAATTTTCCTACAGAGGTCAGATACCAAACAGTTATTAAAGATCTGCACTCGATAAGGGAAACACACAAATCTGGGATGGGTTCAGATGCTGAAAAATGCATGATTGCTCTCTTAGTTGAGTAAAATATGATTTCTACTCCCTATGATTTCTTCTGAAAGAGAAAATTCACTACCTTACTTGAAAAAATAGGACCTGCAAACTTCCTACTTGTTTCCTTTTCAAGCAGACCAGGGCTTTTCTCTTTTACAAGAGAATATAAAGGCCAAAAGAAAGAACATCAAAAGAAAATTTGTTCAATTTGAAAGGTGCTGAAAAAATTAATTGGAATGTCACTATTATAATGAGGCAATCATGTATGAACAACTATTACTTTTATTAATGATCTGCAGGAGTTTATATTTGCAGCTAGCTTGGGCGGACATTTTACCCCTGAAACTTTGCATATCTCCTGTCTCTTTTTAAATAGTGCTGTAACTTGCTCAGAAATTTAATTTTCACTTGAGCAGGAGAAAAATCATTATGCCAGTGACAAATATATTAATAAAATCTTTGAAGAATCATGATGTTACTTGAACAGCTGCAATGATTTCTTTTACTGTGCAGTTCCCAGTCTGGGGGACTTCAATTCTCTTCTCTTTTATATGAAAAGAAGTGTATTTCTTTTCACTGGACATCATAATTGCCAAAATAGGTGGCTATGGCTTCATAAAAGTGTCAAATTTATAAATAGCTTTTTTCAACTATCATATATATCTAGATATATGGGTTGGTATTTTTTACTACTACAGTGCACTTCCAGGACAGTGCTAGCGCTAAATAATGCATTTTAAACTAGAAACCAGAAATTCTAATAGCAGGTTTTTAATCTCTTTCAAAAGACAATCTTTTACTGCTGACTAAAAGATAATAGTGGGAAGATGCTCAGTGTTACTAGCAAAGGACACTTAGCCATGTGAAAGTAAATGTCATACTTTGAGGTCATATCCTGAATGAGTGGGAAATATTCTTTTTTTTTCATTAAAGGAATTAAATGACCATAGAATCTTTTTCTTTGTTGAAACGTAATCAGGCTCAGTGCTTCACGGTTCTTCTTTACCTATTCATAATTAGCTGACCTGTGTGCCTCTGCTGTGTTAAACGCTCATGGAATGTGCCTCCAACTGACCTGCTGACCAAAGCCACTGGTTGGGACAGGAACTTGACAATGGCAAACAAAATGGCTTTACCCCAAAGAGGATGCTCAAAACATGGAAATGAATTCTAAAGTTTCAGCTGTACAACTGGTTTCAAAAACTTCTGCATAAAGCATCTCACAAAGGGTTGCTCTTTCTCCTGTTACGCTCCTGCACAGCACCAAGGTGGGGTGGGACCATTGAAACTTGACTCAAAAGATGCAGAAATCCTTGGCTAGCTTCTCTGAACTCAGGGATGTAGAATGCCAAAGTTCAAGCAAATTGTGGATTCCTACCTGATCACCAAGTGAAATGTATAGGATATAATATCTGAAAGCATTTTCCAAAATTACTCTGGAAGAAGTTTATTTTTTTCTTTTCAGTCTTTAACTAAGCATATTATTTATCACACAAGTGGTTTCATGTCAAGTAGGCAGAGAAATTATGTGAGCTCTAGTGATTAAAATACAGAGATGTTAAACCTTGTCATTGCCTTGTGTTTGTCTCTAGGGCTGTCACTGTAGGAGGTACCAGCAACTGAGGCCTGTCAAAATCCATTAAATGTGATCTGCTGCTTAATGCCCTGATCTGACGACAGGACAGGGAATCTGACAGTGCAAGAGG